>NW_018744653.1:0-36363 GCF_001683475.1 Chenopodium quinoa
AAAGTAAAATGCATTATTAAAGCTAATTGTATCAAATGAAATTCAAATGCATTCTACCTTCAAATCAAATAAAACAGAAGCTACAATCCACAACAAACAAACAAACTTGATCAAACAAAAAGTCAAGCAAATGCATTCCAAAAACTAATTTAATCAAATGAAAGTCAAATGCATTTTACAAAGCTAATTGAATCAATTGAAATGAAAGCATTCAAACAAAGCTAATTGAATCAAATGAAAAATGCATTCTACAAAGCTAATTGAATCAAATGAAAGTCAAACATTCAAACAAAGCTTTGAATCAAATGAAAGTCAAATGCATTCAAGCTAATTGAATCAAATGAAATTCAAACACATTCAAACAAAGGTAATTGAGTCAAATGAAAGTCAAACACATTCAAACAAAGCTTTTTGAATCAAATGAAAGTCAAATGCATTCTACAAAGCTAATTGAATCAAATGAAAGTCAAACACAATCAAACAAAGCTAATTGAATCAAATGAATGTCTAATGCATTCTACAACGCCAATTGAATCAAATGAAAGTCAAACACATTCAAACAAAGCTTTTTGAATCAAATGAAAGTCAAATGCATTCATCAAAGCTAATTAAATAAAATGAAACTCAAATGCATTCTATAAAAGATAATTAAATCAAATGAAAGTAAAACACATTCAAACAAAGCTTTTTGAATCAAATGAAAGCCAAAACACATTCAAACAAAGCTAATTAAATCAAATGAAAGTCAAATGCATTTAACAAAGCTAATTGAATCAAACGAAAGTCAAACACATTCAAACAAAGCATTTTGAATCGTATGAAAGTAAAATGCATTTAACAAAGCTAAGTGAATCAAATGAAAGTCAAATGCATTCTACAAAGCTAATTGAATCTAATAAAAGTCAAACACATTCAAACAAAGGTAATTGAATCAAATGAAAGTCAAACACATTCAAACAATGGTTTTTGAATCAAATGAAAGTCTAATGCATTCTATAAAGCTAATTATATCAAATGAAAATCAAACACATTCAAACAAAGCTATTTAAATCAAATGAAAGTCAAATGCATTCTACAAAGCATATTGAATCAAATGAAAGTCAAGCACAATACAACAAAGCTAATTGAATCAAATGAATGTCTAATGCATTCTACAACGCCAATTGAATCAAATGAAAGTCAAACACATTCAAACAAAGCTTTTTGAATCAAATCAAAGTAAAATGCATTCATTAAAGCTAATTGTATCAAATGAAATTCAAATGCATTCTACAAAGCAAATTAAATCAAATGAAAGTAAAACACATTCAAACATAGCTAATTGATACAAATAAAAGTCAAACATATTCAAACAAATCTTTTTAAATCATATGAAAGTCAAATGCATTCCACAAAACTAATTTAATCAAATGAAAGTCAAATGCATTTTACAAAGCTAATTGAATCAATTGAAAATGAAAAGCATTCAAACAAAGCTAATTGAATCAAATAAAACTCTAATGCATTCTACAAATCTAATTGAATCAAATGAAAGTTAAACACATTCAAACAAAGCTTTTTGAATCAAATGAAAGTCAATGCATTCAACAAAGCTAATTGAATCAAATGAAAGTCAAACACATTCAAACAAAGGTAATTGAATCAAATGAAAGTCAAACACATTCAAACAAAGGTAATTGAATCAAATGAAAGTCAAACACATTCAAACAAAGCTTTTTGAATCAATTGAAAGTCAAATGCATTCAACAAAGCTAATTGAATCAAAAGAATGTCAAACACAATCAAACAAAGCTAATTGAATCAAATGAAAGTCTAATGCATTCTACAACGCCAATTGAATCAAATGAAAGTCAAACACATTCAAACAAAGCTTTTTGAATCAAATGAAAGTCAAATGCATTCATCAAAGCTAATTAAATCAAATGAAAGTCAAATGCATTCTATAAAAGATAATTAAATCAAATGAAAGTAAAACACATTCAAACAAAGCTTTTTGAATCAAATGAAAGCCAAACACATTCAAACAAAGCTAATTAAATCAAATGAAAGTCAAATGCATTCAACAAAGCTAATTGAATCAAATGAAAGTAAAACACATTCAAACATAGCTAATTGATTCAAATGAAAGTTAAACACATTCAAACAAAGCTTTTTTAAATCAAATAAAAGTCAATAGCATTCCAAAAACCTAATTTAATCAAATGAAAGTGAAATGCATTCTACAAAGCTAATTAAATCAATTGAAAGTGAAAAGCATTCAAACAAAGCTAATTAAATCAAATGAAAGTCTAATGCATTCTACAAAGCTAATTGAATCAAATGAAAGTCAAACACATTCAAACAAAGCTAATTAAATCAAATGAAAGTCAAATGCATTTAACAAAGCTAATTGAATCAAACGAAAGTCAAACACATTCAAACAAAGCATTTTGAATCGTATGAAAGTAAAATGCATTTAACAAAGCTAAGTGAATCAAATGAAAGTCAAATGCATTCTACAAAGCTAATTGAATCTAATAAAAGTCAAACACATTCAAACAAAGGTAATTGAATCAAATGAAAGTCAAACACATTCAAACAATGGTTTTTGAATCAAATGAAAGTCTAATGCATTCTATAAAGCTAATTATATCAAATGAAAATCAAACACATTCAAACAAAGCTATTTAAATCAAATGAAAGTCAAATGCATTCTACAAAGCATATTGAATCAAATGAAAGTCAAGCACAATACAACAAAGCTAATTGAATCAAATGAATGTCTAATGCATTCTACAACGCCAATTGAATCAAATGAAAGTCAAACACATTCAAACAAAGCTTTTTGAATCAAATCAAAGTAAAATGCATTCATTAAAGCTAATTGTATCAAATGAAATTCAAATGCATTCTACAAAGCAAATTAAATCAAATGAAAGTAAAACACATTCAAACATAGCTAATTGATACAAATAAAAGTCAAACATATTCAAACAAATCTTTTTAAATCATATGAAAGTCAAATGCATTCCACAAAACTAATTTAATCAAATGAAAGTCAAATGCATTTTACAAAGCTAATTGAATCAATTGAAAATGAAAAGCATTCAAACAAAGCTAATTGAATCAAATAAAACTCTAATGCATTCTACAAATCTAATTGAATCAAATGAAAGTTAAACACATTCAAACAAAGCTTTTTTGAATCAAATGAAAGTCAATGCATTCAACAAAGCTAATTGAATCAAATGAAAGTCAAACACATTCAAACAAAGGTAATTGAATCAAATGAAAGTCAAACACATTCAAACAAAGGTAATTGAATCAAATGAAAGTCAAACACATTCAAACAAAGCTTTTTGAATCAATTGAAAGTCAAATGCATTCAACAAAGCTAATTGAATCAAAAGAATGTCAAACACAATCAAACAAAGCTAATTGAATCAAATGAAAGTCTAATGCATTCTACAACGCCAATTGAATCAAATGAAAGTCAAACACATTCAAACAAAGCTTTTTGAATCAAATGAAAGTCAAATGCATTCATCAAAGCTAATTAAATCAAATGAAAGTCAAATGCATTCTATAAAAGATAATTAAATCAAATGAAAGTAAAACACATTCAAACAAAGCTTTTTGAATCAAATGAAAGCCAAACACATTCAAACAAAGCTAATTAAATCAAATGAAAGTCAAATGCATTCAACAAAGCTAATTGAATCAAATGAAAGTAAAACACATTCAAACATAGCTAATTGATTCAAATGAAAGTTAAACACATTCAAACAAAGCTTTTTAAATCAAATAAAAGTCAATAGCATTCCAAAAACCTAATTTAATCAAATGAAAGTGAAATGCATTCTACAAAGCTAATTAAATCAATTGAAAGTGAAAAGCATTCAAACAAAGCTAATTAAATCAAATGAAAGTCTAATGCATTTTAAAAGCTAATTGAATCAAATAAAAGTCAAACACATTCAAACAAAGCATTTTGAATCAAATGAAAGTGAAATGCTTTCAACAAAGCTAATTGAATCAAATGAAAGTCAAACTCATTCAAACAAAGCTTTTTGAATCGTATGAAAGTAAAATGCATTTAACAAAGCTAAGTGAATCAAATGAAAGTCAAATGCATTCTACAAAGCTAATTGAATCTAATAAAAGTCAAACACATTCAAACAAAGGTAATTGAATCAAATGAAAGTCAAACACATTCAAACAATGGTTTTTGAATCAAATGAAAGTCTAATGCATTCTATAAAGCTAATTATATCAAATGAAAATCAAACACATTCAAACAAAGCTATTTAAATCAAATGAAAGTCAAATGCATTCTACAAAGCATATTGAATCAAATGAAAGTCAAGCACAATACAACAAAGCTAATTGAATCAAATGAATGTCTAATGCATTCTACAACGCCAATTGAATCAAATGAAAGTCAAACACATTCAAACAAAGCTTTTTGAATCAAATCAAAGTAAAATGCATTCATTAAAGCTAATTGTATCAAATGAAATTCAAATGCATTCTACAAAGCAAATTAAATCAAATGAAAGTAAAACACATTCAAACATAGCTAATTGATACAAATAAAAGTCAAACATATTCAAACAAATCTTTTTAAATCATATGAAAGTCAAATGCATTCCACAAAACTAATTTAATCAAATGAAAGTCAAATGCATTTTACAAAGCTAATTGAATCAATTGAAAATGAAAAGCATTCAAACAAAGCTAATTGAATCAAATAAAACTCTAATGCATTCTACAAATCTAATTGAATCAAATGAAAGTTAAACACATTCAAACAAAGCTTTTTGAATCAAATGAAAGTCAATGCATTCAACAAAGCTAATTGAATCAAATGAAAGTCAAACACATTCAAACAAAGGTAATTGAATCAAATGAAAGTCAAACACATTCAAACAAAGGTAATTGAATCAAATGAAAGTCAAACACATTCAAACAAAGCTTTTTGAATCAATTGAAAGTCAAATGCATTCAACAAAGCTAATTGAATCAAAAGAATGTCAAACACAATCAAACAAAGCTAATTGAATCAAATGAAAGTCTAATGCATTCTACAACGCCAATTGAATCAAATGAAAGTCAAACACATTCAAACAAAGCTTTTTGAATCAAATGAAAGTCAAATGCATTCATCAAAGCTAATTAAATCAAATGAAAGTCAAATGCATTCTATAAAAGATAATTAAATCAAATGAAAGTAAAACACATTCAAACAAAGCTTTTTGAATCAAATGAAAGCCAAACACATTCAAACAAAGCTAATTAAATCAAATGAAAGTCAAATGCATTCAACAAAGCTAATTGAATCAAATGAAAGTAAAACACATTCAAACATAGCTAATTGATTCAAATGAAAGTTAAACACATTCAAACAAAGCTTTTTAAATCAAATAAAAGTCAATAGCATTCCAAAAACCTAATTTAATCAAATGAAAGTGAAATGCATTCTACAAAGCTAATTAAATCAATTGAAAGTGAAAAGCATTCAAACAAAGCTAATTAAATCAAATGAAAGTCTAATGCATTCTACAAAGCTAATTGAATCAAATGAAAGTCAAACACATTCAAACAAAACTTTATGAATCTAATGAAAGTCAAATGCATTCAACAAAGCTAATTTAATCAAATGAAAGTCAAACACAGTCACACAACGCTATTTGAATCAAATGAAAGTCTAATGCATTCTACAAAGCTATTTGAATCAAAAGAAAGTCAAACACATTCAAACAAAGCTTTGTAAATCAAATAAAAGTCAAATGCATTCAACAAAGCTAATTGAATCAAATGAGAGTTAAATGCATTTTATAAAGGTAATTAAATCAAATGAAAGTCAAACACATTAAAACAAAGCTAATTGATTCAAATGAAAGTCAAACACTTTCAAACAAAGCTTTTTGAATCAAATTAAAGTCAAATGCATTCAAAGAGGCTATTTGAATCAAATGAAAGTCAAATGCATTCTACAAATCATATTGAATCAAATGAAAGCCAAATGCATTCTACAAAGCTAATTAAATCAAATGAAAGTCAAACACATTCAAACAAAGCTAATTGATTCAAATAAAAGCCAAACTGATTCAAACAAAGCTAATTGAATCAAATGAAAGTCAAACACAATCAAACAAAGCTAATTGAATCAAATGAAAGTCTAATGCATTCTACAACGCCAATTGAATCAAATGAAAGTCAAACACATTCAAACAAAGCTTTTTGAATCATATTAAAAGTCAAATGCATTCAAAGAAGCTATTTGAATCAAATGAAAGTCAGATGCATTTTTCAAATCATATTGAATCAAATGAAAGTCAAATGCATTCTACAAAGCTAAATAAATTAAATGATAGTTAAACACAATAAAACAAAGCTAATTGAATCAAATGAAAGTCAACCACATTCAAACAAAGCTTTTTTAATCAAAAGAAAGTCAAATGCTTTCAACAAAGCTCATTGAATCAAATGAAAGTCAAATGCATTCTATAAAGCTAATTAAATCAAATGAAAGTCAAACACATTCAAACAAAGCTAATTGATTCAAATGAAAGTCAAACTCATTCAAGCAAAGTTTTTGAATCAAAATTAAAGTCATATGCATACAACAAAGCTAATAAAGTCAAATGAAAGTCAAATGCATTTTAAAAGCTAATTGAATCAAATAAAAGTCAAACACATTCAAACAAAGCATTTTGAATCAAATGAAAGTGAAATGCTTTCAACAAAGCTAATTGAATCAAATGAAAGTCAAACTCATTCAAACAAAGCTTTTTGAATCGTATGAAAGTAAAATGCATTTAACAAAGCTAAGTGAATCAAATGAAAGTCAAATGCATTCTACAAAGCTAATTGAATCTAATAAAAGTCAAACACATTCAAACAAAGGTAATTGAATCAAATGAAAGTCAAACACATTCAAACAATGGTTTTAGAATCAAATGAAAGTCTAATGCATTCTATAAAGCTAATTGTATCAAATGAAAATCAAACACATTCAAACAAAGCTATTTAAATCAAATGAAAGTTAAATGCATTCTACAAAGCATATTGAATCAAATGAAAGTCAAGCACAATACAACAAAGCTAATTGAATCAAATGAATGTCTAATGCATTCCACAACGCCAATTGAATCAAATGAAAGTCAAACACATTCAAACAAAGCTTTTTGAATCAAATCAAAGTAAAATGCATTCATTAAAGCTAATTGTATCAAATGAAATTCAAATGCATTCTACAAAGCAAATTAAATCAAATGAAAGTAAAACACATTCAAACATAGCTAATTGATACAAATAAAAGTCAAACATATTCAAACAAATCTTTTTAAATCATATGAAAGTTAAATGCATTCCACAAAACTAATTTAATCAAATGAAAGTCAAATGCATTTTACAAAGCTAATTGAATCAATTGAAAATGAAAAGCATTCAAACAAAGCTAATTGAATCAAATAAAACTCTAATGCATTCTACAAATCTAATTGAATCAAATGAAAATCAAACACATTCAAACAAAGCTTTTTGAATCAAATGAAAGTCAAATGCATTCAACAAAGCTAATTGAATCAAATGAAAGTCAAACACATTCAAACAAAGGTAATTGAATCAAATGAAAGTCAAAAACATTCAAACAAAGGTAATTGAATCAAATGAAAGTCAAACACATTCAAACAAAGCTTTTTGAATCAATTGAAAGTCAAATGCATTCAACAAAGCTAATTGAATCAAATGAAAGTCAAACACAATCAAACAAAGCTAATTGAATAAATGAAAGTCTAATGCATTCTACAACGCCAATTGAATCAAATGAAAGTCAAACACATTCAAACAAAGCTTTTTGAATCAAATGAAAGTCAAATGCATTCATCAAAGCTAATTAAATCAAATGAAAGTCAAATGCATTCTACAAAGATAATTAAATCAAATGAAAGTAAAACACATTCAAACAAAGCTTTTTGAATCAAATGAAAGCCAAACACATTCAAACAAAGCTATTTAAATCAAATGAAAGTCAAATGCATTCTACAAAGCATATTGAATCAAATGAAAGTCAAGCACAATACAACAAAGCTAATTGAATCAAATGAAAGTCTAATGCATTCTACAACGCCAATTGAACCAAATGAAAGTCAAACACATTCAAACAAAGCTTTTTGAATCAAATGAAAGTCAAATGCATTCATCAAAGCTAATTAAATCAAATGAAAGTCAAATGCATTCTATAAAAGATAATTAAATCAAATGAAAGTAAAACACATTCAAACAAAGCTTTTTGAATCAAATGAAAGCCAAACACATTCAAACAAAGCTAATTAAATCAAATGAAAGTCAAATGCATTCAACAAAGCTAATTGAATCAAATGAAAGTAAAACACATTCAAACATAGCTAATTGATTCAAATGAAAGTCAAACACATTCAAACAAAGCTTTTTAAATCAAATAAAAGTCAATTGCATTCCAAAAACCTAATTTAATCAAATGAAAGTCAAATGCATTCTACAAAGCTAATTAAATCAATTGAAAGTGAAAAGCATTCAAACAAAGCTAATTAAATCAAATGAAAGTCTAATGCACTCTACAAAGCTAATTGAATCAAATGAAAGTCAAACACATTCAAACAAAACTTTATGAATCTAATGAAAGTCAAATGCATTCAACAAAGCTAATTTAATCAAATGAAAGTCAAACACAGTCACACAACGCTATTTGAATCAAATGAAAGTCTAATGCATTCTACAAAGCTAATTGAATCAAAAGAAAGTCAAACACATTCAAACAAAGCTTTGTAAACCAAATAAAAGTCAAATGCATTCAACAAAGCTAATTGAATCAAATGAGAGTCAAATGCATTTTATAAAGGTAATTAAATCAAATGAAAGTCAAACACATTAAAACAAAGCTAATTGATTCAAATGAAAGTCAAACACTTTCAAACAAAGCTTTTTGAATCAAATTAAAGTCAAATGCATTCAAAGAGGCTATTTGAATCAAATGAAAGTCAAATGCATTCTACAAATCATATTGAATCAAATGAAAGCCAAATGCATTCTACAAAGCTAATTAAATCAAATGAAAGTCAAACACATTTAAACAAAGCTAATTGATTCAAATAAAAGCCAAACTGATTCAAACAAAGCTAATTGAATCAAATGAAAGTCAAACACAATCAAACAAAGCCAATTGAATCAAATGAAAGTCTAATGCATTCTACAACGCCAATTGAATCAAATGAAAGTCAAACACATTCAAACAAAGCTTTTTGAATCATATTAAAAGTCAAATGCATTAAAAGAAGCTATTTGAATCAAATGAAAGTCAGATGCATTTTTCAAATCATATTGAATCAAATGAAAGTCAAATGCATTCTACAAAGCTAAATAAATTAAATGATAGTTAAACACAATAAAACAAAGCTAATTGAATCTAATGAAAGTCAACCACATTCAAACAAAGCTTTTTTAATCAAAAGAAAGTCAAATGCTTTCAACAAAGCTCATTGAATCAAATGAAAGTCAAATGCATTCTATAAAGCTAATTAAATCAAATGAAAGTCAAACACATTCAAACAAAGCTAATTGATTCAAATGAAAGTCAAACTCATTCAAGCAAAGTTTTTGAATCAAAATTAAAGTCATATGCATACAACAAAGCTAATAAAGTCAAATGAAAGTCAAATGCATTTTAAAAGCTAATTGAATCAAATAAAAGTCAAACACATTCAAACAAAGCATTTTGAATCAAATGAAAGTGAAATGCTTTCAACAAAGCTAATTGAATCAAATGAAAGTCAAACTCATTCAAACAAAGCTTTTTGAATCGTATGAAAGTAAAATGCATTTAACAAAGCTAAGTGAATCAAATGAAAGTCAAATGCATTCTACAAAGCTAATTGAATCTAATAAAAGTCAAACACATTCAAACAAAGGTAATTGAATCAAATGAAAGTCAAACACATTCAAACAATGGTTTTTGAATCAAATGAAAGTCTAATGCATTCTATAAAGCTAATTATATCAAATGAAAATCAAACACATTCAAACAAAGCTATTTAAATCAAATGAAAGTCAAATGCATTCTACAAAGCATATTGAATCAAATGAAAGTCAAGCACAATACAACAAAGCTAATTGAATCAAATGAATGTCTAATGCATTCTACAACGCCAATTGAATCAAATGAAAGTCAAACACATTCAAACAAAGCTTTTTGAATCAAATCAAAGTAAAATGCATTCATTAAAGCTAATTGTATCAAATGAAATTCAAATGCATTCTACAAAGCAAATTAAATCAAATGAAAGTAAAACACATTCAAACATAGCTAATTGATACAAATAAAAGTCAAACATATTCAAACAAATCTTTTTAAATCATATGAAAGTCAAATGCATTCCACAAAACTAATTTAATCAAATGAAAGTCAAATGCATTTTACAAAGCTAATTGAATCAATTGAAAATGAAAAGCATTCAAACAAAGCTAATTGAATCAAATAAAACTCTAATGCATTCTACAAATCTAATTGAATCAAATGAAAATCAAACACATTCAAACTAAGCTTTTTGAATCAAATGAAAGTCAAATGCATTCAACAAAGCTAATTGAATCAAATGAAAGTCAAACACATTCAAACAAAGGTAATTGAATCAAATGAAAGTCAAACACATTCAAACAAAGGTAATTGAATCAAATGAAAGTCAAACACATTCAAACAAAGCTTTTTGAATCAATTGAAAGTCAAATGCATTCAACAAAGCTAATTGAATCAAATGAAAGTCAAACACAATCAAACAAAGCTAATTGAATAAATGAAAGTCTAATGCATTCTACAACGCCAATTGAATCAAATGAAAGTCAAACACATTCAAACAAAGCTTTTTGAATTAAATGAAAGTCAAATGCATTCATCAAAGCTAATTAAATCAAATGAAAGTCAAATGCATTCTACAAAGATAATTAAATCAAATGAAAGTAAAACACATTCAAACAAAGCTTTTTGAATCAAATGAAAGCCAAACACATTCAAACAAAGCTAATTAAATCAAATGAAAGTCAAATGCATTCAACAAAGCTAATTGAATCAAATGAAAGTAAAACACATTCAAACATAGCTAATTGATTCAAATGAAAGTCAAACACATTCAAACAAAGCTTTTTAAATCAAATAAAAGTCAATTGCATTCCAAAAACCTAATTTAATCAAATGAAAGTCAAATGCATTCTACAAAGCTAATTGAATCAATTGAAAGTGAAAAGCATTCAAACAAAGCTAATTAAATCAAATGAAAGTCTAATGCATTCTACAAAGCTAATTGAATCAAATGAAAGTCAAACAAATTCAAACAAAACTTTATGAATCCAATGAAAGTCAAATGCATTCAACAAAGCTAATTTAATCAAATGAAAGTCAAACACAGTCACACAACGCTATTTGAATCAAATGAAAGTCTAATGCATTCTACAAAGCTAATTGAATCAAAAGAAAGTCAAACACATTCAAACAAAGCTTTTTAAATCAAATAAAAGTCAAATGCATTCAACAAAGCTAATTGAATCAAATGAGAGTCAAATGCATTTTATAAAGGTAATTAAATCAAATGAAAGTCAAACACATTAAAACAAAGCTAATTGATTCACATGAAAGTCAAACACATTCAAACAAAGCTTTTTGAATCAAATTAAAGTCAAATGCATTCAAAGAGGCTATTTGAATCAAATGAAAGTCAAATGCATTCTACAAATCATATTGAATCAAATGAAAGCCAAATGCATTCTACAAAGCTAATTAAATCAAATGAAAGTCAAACACATTTAAACAAAGCTAATTGATTCAAATAAAAGCCAAACTGATTCAAACAAAGCTAATTGAATCAAATGAAAGTCAAACACAATCAAACAAAGCTAATTGAATCAAATGAAAGTCTAATGCATTCTACAACGCCAATTGAATCAAATGAAAGTCAAATACATTCAAACAAAGCTTTTTGAATCATATTAAAAGTCAAATGCATTAAAAGAAGCTATTTGAATCAAATGAAAGTCAGATGCATTTTTCAAATCATATTGAATCAAATGAAAGTCAAATGCATTCTACAAAGCTAATTAAATTAAATGATAGTTAAACACAATAAAACAAAGCTAATTGAATCAAATAAAAGTCAACCACATTCAAACAAAGCTTTTTTAATCAAAAGAAAGTCAAATGCTTTCAACAAAGCTCATTGAATCAAATGAAAGTCAAATGCATTCTATAAAGCTAATTAAATCAAATGAAAGTCAAACATATTCAAACAAAGCTAATTGATTTAAATGAAAGTCAAACTCATTCAAGCAAAGTTTTTGAATCAAAATTAAAGTCATATGCATACAACAAAGCTAATAAAGTCAAATGAAAGTCAAATGCATTTTAAAAGCTAATTGAATCAAATAAAAGTCAAACACATTCAAACAAAGCATTTTGAATCAAATGAAAGTGAAATGCTTTCAACAAAGCTAATTGAATCAAATGAAAGTTAAACTCATTCAAACAAAGCTTTTTGAATCGTATGAAAGTAAAATGCATTTAACAAAGCTAAGTGAATCAAATGAAAGTCAAATGCATTCTACAAAGCTAATTGAATCTAATAAAAGTCAAACACATTCAAACAAAGGTAATTGAATCAAATGAAAGTCAAACACATTCAAACAATGGTTTTTGAATCAAATGAAAGTCTAATGCATTCTATAAGGCTAATTGTATCAAATGAAAATCAAACACATTCAAACAAAGCTATTTAAATCAAATGAAAGTCAAATGCATTCTACAAAGCATATTGAATCAAATGAAAGTCAAGCACAATACAACAAAGCTAATTGAATCAAATGAATGTCTAATGCATTCTACAACGCCAATTGAATCAAATGAAAGTCAAACACATTCAAACAAAGCTTTTTGAATCAAATCAAAGTAAAATGCATTCATTAAAGCTAATTGTATCAAATGAAATTCAAATGCATTCTACAAAGCAAATTAAATCAAATGAAAGTAAAATACATTCAAACATAGCTAATTGATTCAAATGAAAGTCAAACACATTCAAACAAAGCTTTTTAAATCAAATAAAAGTCAATTGCATTCCAAAAACCTAATTTAATCAAATGAAAGTCAAACACATTCAAACAAAGCTTTTTGAATCAAATGAAAGTCAAATGCATTCAACAAAGCTAATTGAATCAAATGAAAGTCAAACACATTCAAACAAAGGTAATTGAATCAAATGAAAGTCAAACACATTCAAACAAAGGTAATTGAATCAAATGAAAGTCAAACACATTCAAACAAAGCTTTTTGAATCAATTGAAAGTCAAATGCATTCAACAAAGCTAATTGAATCAAATGAAAGTCAAACACAATCAAACAAAGCTAATTGAATCAAATGAAAGTCTAATGCATTCTACAACGCCAATTGAATCAAATGAAAGTCAAACACATTCAAACAAAGCTTTTTGAATCAAATAAAAGTCAAATGCATTCATCAAAGCTAATTAAATCAAATGAAAGTCAAATGCATTCTACAAAGATAATTAAATCAAATGAAAGTAAAACACATTCAAACAAAGCTTTTTGAATCAAATGAAAGTCAAACACATTTAAACAAAGCTAATTAAATCAAATGAAAGTCAAATGCATTCAACAAAGCTAATTGAATCAAATGAAAGTAAAACACATTCAAACATAGCTAATTGATTCAAATGAAAGTCAAACACATTCAAACAAAGCTTTTTAAATCAAATTAAAGTCAATTGCATTCCAAAAACCTAATTTAATCAAATGAAAGTCAAATGCATTCTACAAAGCTAATTAAATCAATTGAAAGTGAAAAACATTCAAACAAAGCTAATTAAATCAAATGAAAGTCTAATGCATTCTACAAAGCTAATTGAATCAAATGAAAGTGAAACACATTCAAACAAAACTTTATGAATCTAATGAAAGTCACATGCATTCAACAAAGCTAATTTAATCAAATGAAAGTCAAACACAATCACACAACGCTATTTGAATCAAATGAAAGTCTAATGCATTCTACAAAGCTAATTGAATCAAAAGAAAGTCAAACACATTCAAACAAAGCTTTTTAAATCAAATAAAAGTCAAATGCATTCAACAAAGCTAATTGAATCAAATGAGAGTCAAATGCATTTTATAAAGGTAATTAAATCAAATGAAAGTCAAACACATTAAAACAAAGCTAATTGATTCAAATGAAAGTCAAACACATTCAAACAAAGCTTTTTGAATCAAATTAAAGTCAAATGCATTCAAAGAAGCTATTTGAATCAAATGAAAGTCAAAAGCATTCTACAAATCATATTGAATCAAATGAAAGCCAAATGCATTTTACCAAGCTAATTAAATCTAATGAAAGTCAAACACATTGAAACAAAGCTAATTGATTCAAATAAAAGCCAAACTGATTCAAACGAAGTTTTTGATTCAAAATTAAAGTCATATGCATTCTACAAAGCTAATAAAGTCAAATGAAAGTCAAATGCATTCTAAAAAGCTAATTGAATCAAATGAAAGTCAAACACATTCAAACAAAGCTTTTTGAATCATATTAAAAGTCAAATGAAAGTCAGATGCATTTTTCAAATCATATTGAATCAAATGAAAGTCAAATGCATTCTACAAAGCTAATTAAATCAAATGAAAGTCAAACACAATAAAACAAAGCAAATTGAATCAAATGAAAGTCAACCACATTCAAACAAAGCTTTTTTAATCAAAAGAAAATCAAATGCTTTCAACAAAGCTCATTGAATCAAATGAAAGTCAAATGCATTCTATAAAGCTAATTAAATCAAATGAAAGTCAAACACATTCAAACAAATCTAATTGATTCAAATGAAAGTCAAACTCATTCAAACAAAGTTTTTGAATCAAAATTAAAGTCATATGCATACAACAAAGCTAATAAAGTCAAATGAAAGTCAAATGCATTTTAAAAGCTAATTGAATCAAATGAAAGTCAAATACATTCAAACAAAGCATTTTGAATCAAATGAAAGTGAAATGCTTTCAACAAAGCTAATTGAATCAAATGAAAGTCAAACTCATTCAAACAAAGCTTTTTGAATCGTATGAAAGTAAAATGCATTTAACAAAGCTAAGTGAATCAAATGAAAGTCAAATGCATTCTACAAAGCTAATTGAATCTAATAAAAGTCAAACACATTCAAACAATGGTAATTGAATCAAATGAAAGTCAAACACATTCAAACAATGGTTTTTGAATCAATTGAAAGTCTAATGCATTCTATAAAGCTAATTGTATCAAATGAAAATCAAACACATTCAAACAAAGCTATTTAAATCAAATGAAAGTCAAATGCATTCTACAAAGCATATTGAATCAAATGAAAGTCAAGCACAATCAAACAAAGCTAATTGAATCAAATGAATGTCTAATGCATTCTACAACGCCAATTGAATCAAATGAAAGTCAAACACATTCAAACAAAGCTTTTTGAATCAAATCATTGTAAAATGCATTCATTAAAGCTAATTGTATCAAATGAAATTCAAATGCATTCTACAAAGCAAATTAAATCAAATGAAAGTAAAACACATTCAAACATAGCTAATTGATACAAATAAAAGACAAACATATTCAAACAAAGCTTTTTAAATCATATGAAAGTCAAATGCATTCCACAAAGCTAATTTAATCAAATGAAAGTCAAATGCATTTTACAAAGCTAATTGAATCAATTGAAAATGAAAAGCATTCAAACAAAGCTAATTGAATCAAATGAAACTCTAATGCATTCTACAAATCTAATTGAATCAAATGAAAGTCAAACACATTCAAACAAAGCTTTTTGAATCAAATAAAAGTCAAATGCATTCAACAAAGCTAATTGAATCAAATGAAAGTCAAACACATTCAAACAAAGGTAATTGAATCAAATGAAAGTCAAACACATTCAAACAAAGGTAATTGAATCAAATGAAAGTCAAACACATTCAAACAAAGCTTTTTGAATCAGTTGAAAGTCAAATGCATTCAACAAAGCTAATTGAATCAAATGAAAATCAAACACAATCAAACAAAGCTAATTGAATCAAATGAAAGTCTAATGCATTCTACAACGCCAATTGAATCAAATGAAAGTCAAACGCATTCAAACAAAGCTTTTTGAATCAAATGAAAGTCAAATGCATTCATCAAAGCTAATTAAATCAAATGAAAGTCAAATGCATTCTACAAAGATAATTATATCAAATGAAAGTAAAGCACATTTAAACATAGCTACTTGATTCAAATAAAAGTCAAACACATTCAAACAAAGGTTTTTGAATCATATGAAAGTCAATTACATAACAAAAACCTAATTTAATCAAATGAAAGTCAAATGCATTCTACAAAGCTAATTGAATCAATTGAAAGTGAAAAGCATTCAAACAAAGCTAATTAAATCAAATGAAAGTCTAATGCATTCTACAAAGCTTATTGAATCAAATGAAAGTCAAACACATTCAAACAAAACTTTATGAATCTAATGAAAGTCAAATGCATTCAACAAAGCTAATTTAATCAAATGAAAGTCAAACACAATCACACAACGCTATTTGAATCAAATGAAAGTCTAATGCATTCTACAAAGCTAATTGAATCAAAAGAAAGTCAAACACATTCAAACAAAGCTTTTTAAATCAAATAAAAGTCAAATGCATTCAACAAAGCTAATTGAATCAAATGAGAGTCAAATGCATTTTATAAAGGTAATTAAATCAAATGAAAGTCAAACACATTAAAACAAAGCTAATTGATTCAAATGAAAGTCAAACACATTCAAACAAAGCTTTTTGAATCAAATTAAAGTCAAATGCATTCAAAGAGGCTATTTGAATCAAATGAAAGTCAAATGCATTCTACAAATCATATTGAATCAAATGAAAGCCAAATGCATTCTACAAAGCTAATTAAATCAAATGAAAGTCAAACACATTCAAACAAAGCTAATTGATTCAAATAAAAGCCAAACTGATTCAAACAAAGCTAATTGAATCAAATGAAAGTCAAACACAAACAAACAAAGCTAATTGAATCAAATGAAAGTCTAATGCATTCTACAACGCCAATTGAATCAAATGAAAGTCAAGCACATTCAAACAAAGCTTTTTGAATCAAATGAAAGTCTAATGCATTCTATAAAGCTAATTGTATCAAATGAAAATCAAACACATTCAAACAAAGCTATTTAAATCAAATGAAAGTCAAATGCATTCTACAAAGCATATTGAATCAAATGAAAGTCAAGCACAATACAACAAAGCTAATTGAATCAAATGAATGTCTAATGCATTCTACAACGCCAATTGAATCAAATGAAAGTCAAACACATTCAAACAAAGCTTTTTGAATCAAATCAAAGTAAAATGCATTCATTAAAGCTAATTAAATCAAATGAAATTCAAATGCATTCAACAAAGCAAATTAAATCAAATGAAAGTAAAACACATTCAAACATAGCTAATTGATACAAATAAAAGTCCAACATATTCAAACAAATCTTTTTAAATCATATGAAAGTCAAATGCATTCCACAAAACTAATTTAATCAAATGAAAGTCAAATGCATTTTACAAAGCTAATTGAATCAATTGAAAATGAAAAGCATTCAAACAAAGCTAATTGAATCAAATAAAACTCTAATGCATTCTACAAATCTAATTGAATCAAATGAAAGTCAAACACATTCAAACAAAGCTTTTTGAATCAAATGAAAGTCAATGCATTCAACAAAGCTAATTGAATCAAATGAAAGTCAAACACATTCAAACAAAGGTAATTGAATCAAATGAAAGTCAAACACATTCAAACAAAGGTAATTGAATCAAATGAAAGTCAAACACATTCAAACAAAGCTTTTTGAATTAATTGAAAGTCAAATGCATTCAACAAAGCTAATTGAATCAAAAGAATGTCAAACACAATCAAACAAAGCTAATTGAATCAAATGAAAGTCTAATGCATTCTACAACGCCAATTGAATCAAATGAAAGTCAAACACATTCAAACAAAGCTTTTTGAATCAAATGAAAGTCAAATGCATTCATCAAAGCTAATTAAATCAAATGAAAGTCAAATGCATTCTATAAAAGATAATTAAATCAAATGAAAGTAAAATACATTCAAACAAAGCTTTTTGAATCAAATGAAAGCCAAACACATTCAAACAAAGTTAATTAAATCAAATGAAAGTCAAATGCATTCAACAAAGCTAATTGAATCAAATGAAAGTAAAACACATTCAAACATAGCTAATTGATTCAAATGAAAGTCAAACACATTCAAACAAAGCTTTTTAAATCAAATAAAAGTCAATAGCATTCCAAAAACCTAATTTAATCAAATGAAAGTGAAATGCATTCTACAAAGCTAATTAAATCAATTGAAAGTGAAAAGCATTCAAACAAAGCTAATTAAATCAAATGAAAGTCTAATGCATTCTACAAAGCTAATTGAATCAAATGAAAGTCAAACACATTCAAACAAAACTTTATGAATCTAATGAAAGTCAAATGCATTCAACAAAGCTAATTTAATCAAATGAAAGTCAAACACAGTCACACAACGCTATTTGAATCAAATGAAAGTCTAATGCATTCTACAAAGCTTTTTGAATCAAAAGAAAGTCAAACACATTCAAACAAAGCTTTTTAAATCAAATAAAAGTCAAATGCATTCAACAAAGCTAATTGAATCAAATGAGAGTCAAATGCATTTTATAAAGGTAATTAAATCAAATGAAAGTCAAACACATTAAAACAAAGCTAATTGATTCAAATGAAAGTCAAACACATTCAAACAAAGCTTTTTGAATCAAATTAAAGTCAAATGCATTCAAAGAAGCTATTTGAATCAAATGAAAGTCAAATGCATTCTACAAATCATATTGAATCAAATGAAAGCCAAATGCATTTTACCAAGCTAATTAAATCTAATGAAAGTCAAACACATTGAAACAAAGCTAATTGATTCAAATAAAAGCCAAACTGATTCAAACGAAGTTTTTGATTCAAAATTAAAGTCATATGCATTCTACAAAGCTAATAAAGTCAAATGAAAGTCAAATGCATTCTAAAAAGCTAATTGAATCAAATGAAAGTCAAACACATTCAAACAAAGCTTTTTGAATCATATTAAAAGTCAAATGAAAGTCAGATGCATTTTTCAAATCATATTGAATCAAATGAAAGTCAAATGCATTCTACAAAGCTAATTAAATCAAATGAAAGTCAAACACAATCAAACAAAGCTAATTGAATCAAATGAAAGTCTAATGCATTCTACAACGCCAATTGAATCAAATGAAAGTCAAACACATTCAAACAAAGCTTTTTGAATCAAATAAAAGTCAAATGCATTCATCAAAGCTAATTAAATCAAATGAAAGTCAAATGCATTCTACAAAGATAATTAAATCAAATGAAAGTAAAACACATTCAAACAAAGCTTTTTGAATCAAATGAAAGTCAAACACATTTAAACAAAGCTAATTAAATCAAATGAAAGTCAAATGCATTCAACAAAGCTAATTGAATCAAATGAAAGTAAAACACATTCAAACATAGCTAATTGATTCAAATGAAAGTCAAACACATTCAAACAAAGCTTTTTAAATCAAATTAAAGTCAATTGCATTCCAAAAACCTAATTTAATCAAATGAAAGTCAAATGCATTCTACAAAGCTAATTAAATCAATTGAAAGTGAAAAACATTCAAACAAAGCTAATTAAATCAAATGAAAGTCTAATGCATTCTACAAAGCTAATTGAATCAAATGAAAGTGAAACACATTCAAACAAAACTTTATGAATCTAATGAAAGTCACATGCATTCAACAAAGCTAATTTAATCAAATGAAAGTCAAACACAATCACACAACGCTATTTGAATCAAATGAAAGTCTAATGCATTCTACAAAGCTAATTGAATCAAAAGAAAGTCAAACACATTCAAACAAAGCTTTTTAAATCAAATAAAAGTCAAATGCATTCAACAAAGCTAATTGAATCAAATGAGAGTCAAATGCATTTTATAAAGGTAATTAAATCAAATGAAAGTCAAACACATTAAAACAAAGCTAATTGATTCAAATGAAAGTCAAACACATTCAAACAAAGCTTTTTGAATCAAATTAAAGTCAAATGCATTCAAAGAAGCTATTTGAATCAAATGAAAGTCAAAAGCATTCTACAAATCATATTGAATCAAATGAAAGCCAAATGCATTTTACCAAGCTAATTAAATCTAATGAAAGTCAAACACATTGAAACAAAGCTAATTGATTCAAATAAAAGCCAAACTGATTCAAACGAAGTTTTTGATTCAAAATTAAAGTCATATGCATTCTACAAAGCTAATAAAGTCAAATGAAAGTCAAATGCATTCTAAAAAGCTAATTGAATCAAATGAAAGTCAAACACATTCAAACAAAGCTTTTTGAATCATATTAAAAGTCAAATGAAAGTCAGATGCATTTTTCAAATCATATTGAATCAAATGAAAGTCAAATGCATTCTACAAAGCTAATTAAATCAAATGAAAGTCAAACACAATAAAACAAAGCAAATTGAATCAAATGAAAGTCAACCACATTCAAACAAAGCTTTTTTAATCAAAAGAAAATCAAATGCTTTCAACAAAGCTCATTGAATCAAATGAAAGTCAAATGCATTCTATAAAGCTAATTAAATCAAATGAAAGTCAAACACATTCAAACAAATCTAATTGATTCAAATGAAAGTCAAACTCATTCAAACAAAGTTTTTGAATCAAAATTAAAGTCATATGCATACAACAAAGCTAATAAAGTCAAATGAAAGTCAAATGCATTTTAAAAGCTAATTGAATCAAATGAAAGTCAAACACATTCAAACAAAGCATTTTGAATCAAATGAAAGTGAAATGCTTTCAACAAAGCTAATTGAATCAAATGAAAGTCAAACTCATTCAAACAAAGCTTTTTGAATCGTATGAAAGTAAAATGCATTTAACAAAGCTAAGTGAATCAAATGAAAGTCAAATGCATTCTACAAAGCTAATTGAATCTAATAAAAGTCAAACACATTCAAACAATGGTAATTGAATCAAATGAAAGTCAAACACATTCAAACAATGGTTTTTGAATCAATTGAAAGTCTAATGCATTCTATAAAGCTAATTGTATCAAATGAAAATCAAACACATTCAAACAAAGCTATTTAAATCAAATGAAAGTCAAATGCATTCTACAAAGCATATTGAATCAAATGAAAGTCAAGCACAATCAAACAAAGCTAATTGAATCAAATGAATGTCTAATGCATTCTACAACGCCAATTGAATCAAATGAAAGTCAAACACATTCAAACAAAGCTTTTTGAATCAAATCATTGTAAAATGCATTCATTAAAGCTAATTGTATCAAATGAAATTCAAATGCATTCTACAAAGCAAATTAAATCAAATGAAAGTAAAACACATTCAAACATAGCTAATTGATACAAATAAAAGACAAACATATTCAAACAAAGCTTTTTAAATCATATGAAAGTCAAATGCATTCCACAAAGCTAATTTAATCAAATGAAAGTCAAATGCATTTTACAAAGCTAATTGAATCAATTGAAAATGAAAAGCATTCAAACAAAGCTAATTGAATCAAATGAAACTCTAATGCATTCTACAAATCTAATTGAATCAAATGAAAGTCAAACACATTCAAACAAAGCTTTTTGAATCAAATAAAAGTCAAATGCATTCAACAAAGCTAATTGAATCAAATGAAAGTCAAACACATTCAAACAAAGGTAATTGAATCAAATGAAAGTCAAACACATTCAAACAAAGGTAATTGAATCAAATGAAAGTCAAACACATTCAAACAAAGCTTTTTGAATCAGTTGAAAGTCAAATGCATTCAACAAAGCTAATTGAATCAAATGAAAATCAAACACAATCAAACAAAGCTAATTGAATCAAATGAAAGTCTAATGCATTCTACAACTCCAATTGAATCAAATGAAAGTCAAACGCATTCAAACAAAGCTTTTTGAATCAAATGAAAGTCAAATGCATTCATTAAAGCTAATTAAATCAAATGAAAGTCAAATGCATTCTACAAAGATAATTATATCAAATGAAAGTAAAGCACATTTAAACATAGCTAATTGATTCAAATAAAAGTCAAACACATTCAAACAAAGGTTTTTGAATCATATGAAAGTCAATTACATAACAAAAACCTAATTTAATCAAATGAAAGTCAAATGCATTCTACAAAGCTAATTGAATCAATTGAAAGTGAAAAGCATTCAAACAAAGCTAATTAAATCAAATGAAAGTCTAATGCATTCTACAAAGCTTATTGAATCAAATGAAAGTCAAACACATTCAAACAAAACTTTATGAATCTAATGAAAGTCAAATGCATTCAACAAAGCTAATTTAATCAAATGAAAGTCAAACGCAATCACACAACGCTATTTGAATCAAATGAAAGTCTAATGCATTCTACAAAGCTAATTGAATCAAAAGAAAGTCAAACACATTCAAACAAAGCTTTTTAAATCAAATAAAAGTCAAATGCATTCAACACAGCTAATTGAATCAAATGAGAGTCAAATGCATTTTATAAAGGTAATTAAATCAAATGAAAGTCAAACACATTAAAACAAAGCTAATTGATTCAAATGAAAGTCAAACACATTCAAACAAAGCTTTTTGAATCAAATTAAAGTCAAATGCATTCAAAGAGGCTATTTGAATCAAATGAAAGTCAAATGCATTCTACAAATCATATTGAATCAAATGAAAGCCAAATGCATTCTACAAAGCTAATTAAATCAAATGAAAGTCAAACACATTCAAACAAAGCTAATTGATTCAAATAAAAGCCAAACTGATTCAAACAAAGCTAATTGAATCAAATGAAAGTCAAACACAATCAAACAAAGCTAATTGAATCAAATGAAAGTCTAATGCATTCTACAACGCCAATTGAATCAAATGAAAGTCAAGCACATTCAAACAAAGCTTTTTGAATCAAATGAAAGTCTAATGCATTCTATAAAGCTAATTGTATCAAATGAAAATCAAACACATTCAAACAAAGCTATTTAAATCAAATGAAAGTCAAATGCATTCTACAAAGCATATTGAATCAAATGAAAGTCAAGCACAATACAACAAAGCTAATTGAATCAAATGAATGTCTAATGCATTCTACAACGCCAATTGAATCAAATGAAAGTCAAACACATTCAAACAAAGCTTTTTGAATCAAATCAAAGTAAAATGCATTCATTAAAGCTAATTGTATCAAATGAAATTCAAATGCATTCAACAAAGCAAATTAAATCAAATGAAAGTAAAACACATTCAAACATAGCTAATTGATACAAATAAAAGTCCAACATATTCAAACAAATCTTTTTAAATCATATGAAAGTCAAATGCATTCCACAAAACTAATTTAATCAAATGAAAGTCAAATGCATTTTACAAAGCTAATTGAATCAATTGAAAATGAAAAGCATTCAAACAAAGCTAATTGAATCAAATAAAACTCTAATGCATTCTACAAATCTAATTGAATCAAATGAAAGTCAAACACATTCAAACAAAGCTTTTTGAATCAAATGAAAGTCAATGCATTCAACAAAGCTAATTGAATCAAATGAAAGTCAAACACATTCAAACAAAGCTTTTTGAATCATATTAAAAGTCAAATGAAAGTCAGATGCATTTTTACCAAGCTAATTAAATCTAATGAAAGTCAAACACATTGAAACAAAGCTAATTGATTCAAATAAAAGCCAAACTGATTCAAACGAAGTTTTTGATTCAAAATTAAAGTCATATGCATTCTACAAAGCTAATAAAGTCAAATGAAAGTCAAATGCATTCTAAAAAGCTAATTGAATCAAATGAAAGTCAAACACATTCAAACAAAGCTTTTTGAATCATATTAAAAGTCAAATGAAAGTCAGATGCATTTTTCAAATCATATTGAATCAAATGAAAGTCAAATGCATTCTACAAAGCTAATTAAATCAAATGAAAGTCAAACACAATAAAACAAAGCAAATTGAATCAAATGAAAGTCAACCACATTCAAACAAAGCTTTTTTAATCAAAAGAAAATCAAATGCTTTCAACAAAGCTCATTGAATCAAATGAAAGTCAAATGCATTCTATAAAGCTAATTAAATCAAATGAAAGTCAAACACATTCAAACAAATCTAATTGATTCAAATGAAAGTCAAACTCATTCAAACAAAGTTTTTGAATCAAAATTAAAGTCATATGCATACAACAAAGCTAATAAAGTCAAATGAAAGTCAAATGCATTTTAAAAGCTAATTGAATCAAATGAAAGTCAAACACATTCAAACAAAGCATTTTGAATCAAATGAAAGTGAAATGCTTTCAACAAAGCTAATTGAATCAAATGAAAGTCAAACTCATTCAAACAAAGCTTTTTGAATCGTATGAAAGTAAAATGCATTTAACAAAGCTAAGTGAATCAAATGAAAGTCAAATGCATTCTACAAAGCTAATTGAATCTAATAAAAGTCAAACACATTCAAACAATGGTAATTGAATCAAATGAAAGTCAAACACATTCAAACAATGGTTTTTGAATCAATTGAAAGTCTAATGCATTCTATAAAGCTAATTGTATCAAATGAAAATCAAACACATTCAAACAAAGCTATTTAAATCAAATGAAAGTCAAATGCATTCTACAAAGCATATTGAATCAAATGAAAGTCAAGCACAATCAAACAAAGCTAATTGAATCAAATGAATGTCTAATGCATTCTACAACGCCAATTGAATCAAATGAAAGTCAAACACATTCAAACAAAGCTTTTTGAATCAAATCATTGTAAAATGCATTCATTAAAGCTAATTGTATCAAATGAAATTCAAATGCATTCTACAAAGCAAATTAAATCAAATGAAAGTAAAACACATTCAAACATAGCTAATTGATACAAATAAAAGACAAACATATTCAAACAAAGCTTTTTAAATCATATGAAAGTCAAATGCATTCCACAAAGCTAATTTAATCAAATGAAAGTCAAATGCATTTTACAAAGCTAATTGAATCAATTGAAAATGAAAAGCATTCAAACAAAGCTAATTGAATCAAATGAAACTCTAATGCATTCTACAAATCTAATTGAATCAAATGAAAGTCAAACACATTCAAACAAAGCTTTTTGAATCAAATAAAAGTCAAATGCATTCAACAAAGCTAATTGAATCAAATGAAAGTCAAACACATTCAAACAAAGGTAATTGAATCAAATGAAAGTCAAACACATTCAAACAAAGGTAATTGAATCAAATGAAAGTCAAACACATTCAAACAAAGCTTTTTGAATCAGTTGAAAGTCAAATGCATTCAACAAAGCTAATTGAATCAAATGAAAATCAAACACATTCAAACAAAGCTAATTGAATCAAATGAAAGTCTAATGCATTCTACAACGCCAATTGAATCAAATGAAAGTCAAACGCATTCAAACAAAGCTTTTTGAATCAAATGAAAGTCAAATGCATTCATTAAAGCTAATTAAATCAAATGAAAGTCAAATGCATTCTACAAAGATAATTATATCAAATGAAAGTAAAGCACATTTAAACATAGCTAATTGATTCAAATAAAAGTCAAACACATTCAAACAAAGGTTTTTGAATCATATGAAAGTCAATTACATAACAAAAACCTAATTTAATCAAATGAAAGTCAAATGCATTCTACAAAGCTAATTGAATCAATTGAAAGTGAAAAGCATTCAAACAAAGCTAATTAAATCAAATGAATGTCTAATGCATTCTACAAAGCTTATTGAATCAAATGAAAGTCAAACACATTCAAACAAAACTTTATGAATCTAATGAAAGTCAAATGCATTCAACAAAGCTAATTTAATCAAATGAAAGTCAAACACAATCACACAACGCTATTTGAATCAAATGAAAGTCTAATGCATTCTACAAAGCTAATTGAATCAAAAGAAAGTCAAACACATTCAAACAAAGCTTTTTAAATCAAATAAAAGTCAAATGCATTCAACAAAGCTAATTGAATCAAATGAGAGTCAAATGCATTTTATAAAGGTAATTAAATCAAATGAAAGTCAAACACATTAAAACAAAGCTAATTGATTCAAATGAAAGTCAAACACATTCAAACAAAGCTTTTTGAATCAAATTAAAGTCAAATGCATTCAAAGAGGCTATTTGAATCAAATGAAAGTCAAATGCATTCTACAAATCATATTGAATCAAATGAAAGCCAAATGCATTCTACAAAGCTAATTAAATCAAATGAAAGTCAAACACATTCAAACAAAGCTAATTGATTCAAATAAAAGCCAAACTGATTCAAACAAAGCTAATTGAATCAAATGAAAGTCAAACACAATCAAACAAAGCTAATTGAATCAAATGAAAGTCTAATGCATTCTACAACGCCAATTGAATCAAATGAAAGTCAAGCACATTCAAACAAAGCTTTTTGAATCAAATGAAAGTCTAATGCATTCTATAAAGCTAATTGTATCAAATGAAAATCAAACACATTCAAACAAAGCTATTTAAATCAAATGAAAGTCAAATGCATTCTACAAAGCATATTGAATCAAATGAAAGTCAAGCACAATACAACAAAGCTAATTGAATCAAATGAATGTCTAATGCATTCTACAACGCCAATTGAATCAAATGAAAGTCAAACACATTCAAACAAAGCTTTTTGAATCAAATCAAAGTAAAATGCATTCATTAAAGCTAATTGTATCAAATGAAATTCAAATGCATTCAACAAAGCAAATTAAATCAAATGAAAGTAAAACACATTCAAACATAGCTAATTGATACAAATAAAAGTCCAACATATTCAAACAAATCTTTTTAAATCATATGAAAGTCAAATGCATTCCACAAAACTAATTTAATCAAATGAAAGTCAAATGCATTTTACAAAGCTAATTGAATCAATTGAAAATGAAAAGCATTCAAACAAAGCTAATTGAATCAAATAAAACTCTAATGCATTCTACAAATCTAATTGAATCAAATGAAAGTCAAACACATTCAAACAAAGCTTTTTGAATCAAATGAAAGTCAATGCATTCAACAAAGCTAATTGAATCAAATGAAAGTCAAACACATTCAAACAAAGGTAATTGAATCAAATGAAAGTCAAACACATTCAAACAAAGGTAATTGAAACAAATGAAAGTCAAACACATTCAAACAAAGCTTTTTGAATCAATTGAAAGTCAAATGCATTCAACAAAGCTAATTGAATCAAAAGAATGTCAAACACAATCAAACAAAGCTAATTGAATCAAATGAAAGTCTAATGCATTCTACAACGCCAATTGAATCAAATGAAAGTCAAACACATTCAAACAAAGCTTTTTGAATCAAATGAAAGTCAAATGCATTCATCAAAGCTAATTAAATCAAATGAAAGTCAAATGCATTCTATAAAAGATAATTAAATCAAATGAAAGTAAAACACATTCAAACAAAGCTTTTTGAATCAAATGAAAGCCAAACACATTCAAACAAAGCTAATTAAATCAAATGAAAGTCAAATGCATTCAACAAAGCTAATTGAATCAAATGAAAGTAAAACACATTCAAACATAGCTAATTGATTCAAATGAAAGTCAAACACATTCAAACAAAGCTTTTTAAATCAAATAAAAGTCAATAGCATTCCAAAAACCTAATTTAATCAAATGAAAGTGAAATGCATTCTACAAAGCTAATTAAATCAATTGAAAGTGAAAAGTATTCAAACAAAGCTAATTAAATCAAATGAAAGTCTAATGCATTCTACAAAGCTAATTGAATCAAATGAAAGTCAAACACATTCAAACAAAACTTTATGAATCTAATGAAAGTCAAATGCATTCAACAAAGCTAATTTAATCAAATGAAAGTCAAACACAGTCACACAACGCTATTTGAATCAAATGAAAGTCTAATGCATTCTACAAAGCTTTTTGAATCAAAAGAAAGTCAAACACATTCAAACAAAGCTTTTTAAATCAAATAAAAGTCAAATGCATTCAACAAAGCTAATTGAATCAAATGAGAGTCAAATGCATTTTATAAAGGTAATTAAATCAAATGAAAGTCAAACACATTAAAACAAAGCTTTTTGAATCAAATTAAAGTCAAATGCATTCAAAGAAGCTATTTGAATCAAATGAAAGTCAAATGCATTCTACAAATCATATTGAATCAAATGAAAGCCAAATGTATTTTACCAAGCTAATTAAATCTAATGAAAGTCAAACACATTGAAACAAAGCTAATTGATTCAAATAAAAGCCAAACTGATTCAAACGAAGTTTTTGATTCAAAATTAAAGTCATATGCATTCTACAAAGCTAATAAAGTCAAATGAAAGTCAAATGCATTCTAAAAAGCTAATTGAATCAAATGAAAGTCAAACACATTCAAACAAAGCTTTTTGAATCATATTAAAAGTCAAATGAAAGTCAGATGCATTTTTCAAATCATATTGAATCAAATGAAAGTCAAATGCATTCTACAAAGCTAATTAAATCAAATGAAAGTCAAACACAATAAAACAAAGCTAATTGAATCAAATGAAAGTCAACCACATTCAAACAAAGCTTTTTTAATCAAAAGAAAATCAAATGCTTTCAACAAAGCTCATTGAATCAAATGAAAGTCAAATGCATTCTATAAAGCTAATTAAATCAAATGAAAGTCAAACACATTCAAACAAATCTAATTGATTCAAATGAAAGTCAAACTCATTCAAACAAAGTTTTTGAATCAAAATTAAAGTCATATGCATACAACAAAGCTAATAAAGTCAAATGAAAGTCAAATGCATTTTAAAAGCTAATTGAATCAAATGAAAGTCAAACACATTCAAACAAAGCATTTTGAATCAAATGAAAGTGAAATGCTTTCAACAAAGCTAATTGAATCAAATGAAAGTCAAACTCATTCAAACAAAGCTTTTTGAATCGTATGAAAGTAAAATGCATTTAACAAAGCTAAGTGAATCAAATGAAAGTCAAATGCATTCTACAAAGCTAATTGAATCTAATAAAAGTCAAACAGATTCAAACAATGGTAATTGAATCAAATGAAAGTCAAACACATTCAAACAATGGTTTTTGAATCAATTGAAAGTCTAATGCATTCTATAAAGCTAATTGTATCAAATGAAAATCAAACACATTCAAACAAAGCTATTTAAATCAAATGAAAGTCAAATGCATTCTACAAAGCATATTGAATCAAATGAAAGTCAAGCACAATCAAACAAAGCTAATTGAATCAAATGAATGTCTAATGCATTCTACAACGCCAATTGAATCAAATGAAAGTCAAACACATTCAAACAAAGCTTTTTGAATCAAATCATTGTAAAGTGCATTCATTAAAGCTAATTGTATCAAATGAAATTCAAATGCATTCTACAAAGCAAATTAAATCAAATGAAAGTAAAACACATTCAAACATAGCTAATTGATACAAATAAAAGACAAACATATTCAAACAAAGCTTTTTAAATCATATGAAAGTCAAATGCATTCCACAAAGCTAATTTAATCAAATGAAAGTCAAATGCATTTTACAAAGCTAATTGAATCAATTGAAAATGAAAAGCATTCAAACAAAGCTAATTGAATCAAATGAAACTCTAATGCATTCTACAAATCTAATTGAATCAAATGAAAGTCAAACACATTCAAACAAAGCTTTTTGAATCAAATAAAAGTCAAATGCATTCAACAAAGCTAATTGAATCAAATGAAAGTCAAACACATTCAAACAAAGGTAATTGGATCAAATGAAAGTCAAACACATTCAAACAAAGGTAATTGAATCAAATGAAAGTCAAACACATTCAAACAAAGCTTTTTTAATCAGTTGAAAGTCAAATGCATTCAACAAAGCTAATTGAATCAAATGAAAATCAAACACAATCAAACAAAGCTAATTGAATCAAATGAAAGTCTAATGCATTCTACAACGCCAATTGAATCAAATGAAAGTCAAACGCATTCAAACAAAGCTTTTTGAATCAAATGAAAGTCAAATGCATTCATCAAAGCTAATTAAATCAAATGAAAGTCAAATGCATTCTACCAAGATAATTATATCAAATGAAAGTAAAGCACATTTAAACATAGCTAATTGATTCAAATAAAAGTCAAACACATTCAAACAAAGGTTTTTGAATCATATGAAAGTCAATTACATAACAAAAACCTAATTTAATCAAATGAAAGTCAAATGCATTCTACAAAGCTAATTGAATCAATTGAAAGTGAAAAGCATTCAAACAAAGCTAATTAAATCAAATGAAAGTCTAATGCATTCTACAAAGCTTATTGAATCAAATGAAAGTCAAACACATTCAAACAAAACTTTATGAATCTAATGAAAGTCAAATGCATTCAACAAAGCTAATTTAATCAAATGAAAGTCAAACACAATCACACAACGCTATTTGAATCAAATGAAAGTCTAATGCATTCTACAAAGCTAATTGAATCAAAAGAAAGTCAAACACATTCAAACAAAGCTTTTTAAATCAAATAAAAGTCAAATGCATTCAACAAAGCTAATTGAATCAAATGAGAGTCAAATGCATTTTATAAAGGTAATTAAATCAAATGAAAGTCAAACACATTAAAACAAAGCTAATTGATTCAAATGAAAGTCAAACACATTCAAACAAAGATTTTTGAATCAAATTAAAGTCAAATGCATTCAAAGAGGCTATTTGAATCAAATGAAAGTCAAATGCATTCTACAAATCATATTGAATCAAATGAAAGCCAAATGCATTCTACAAAGCTAATTAAATAATAATGAAAGTCAAACACATTTAAACAAAGCTAATTGGTTCAAATAAAAGCCAAACTGATTCAAACAAAGCTAATTGAATCAAATGAAAGTCAAACACAATCAAACAAAGCTAATTGAATCAAATGAAAGTCTAATGCATTCTACAACGCCAATTGAATCAAATGAAAGTCAAACACATTCAAACAAAGCTTTTTGAATCATATTAAAAGTCAAATGCATTAAAAGAAGCTATTTGAATCAAATGAAAGTCAGATGCATTTTTCAAATCATATTGAATCAAATGAAAGTCAAATGCATTCTACAAAGCTAATTAAATTAAATGATAGTTAAACACAATAAAATAAAGCTAATTGAATCAAATGAAAGTCAACCACATTCAAACAAAGCTTTTTTAATCAAAAGAAAGTCAAATGCTTTCAACAAAGCTCATTGAATCAAATGAAAGTCAAATGCATTCTATAAAGCTAATTAAATCAAATGAAAGTAAAACACATTCAAACAAAGCTAATTGATTCAAATGAAAGTCAAAATAATTCAAGCAAAGTTTTTGAATCAAAATTAAAGTCATATGCATACAACAAAGCTGATAAAGTCAAATGAAAGTCAAATGCATTTTAAAAGCTAATTGAATCAAATAAAAGTCAAACACATTCAAACAAAGCATTTTGAATCAAATGAAAGTGAAATTCTTTCAACAAAGCTAATTGAATCAAATGAAAGTCAAACTCATTCAAACAAAGCTTTTTGAATCGTATGAAAGTAAAACGCATTTAACAAAGCTAAGTGAATCAAATCAAAGTCAAATGCATTCTACAAAGCTAATTGAATCTAATAAAAGTCAAACACATTCAAACAAAGGTAATTGAATCAAATGAAAGTCAAACACATTCAAACAATGGTTTTTGAATCAAATGAAAGTCTAATGCATTCTATAAGGCTAATTGTATCAAATGAAAATCAAACACATTCAAACAAAGCTATTTAAATCAAATGAAAGTCAAATGCATTCTACAAAGCATATTGAATCAAATGAAAGTCAAGCACAATACAACAAAGCTAATTGAATCAAATGAATGTCTAATGCATTCTACAACGCCAATTGAATCAAATGAAAGTTAAACACATTCAAACAAAGCTTTTTGAATCAAATCATTGTAAAATGCATTCATTAAAGCTAATTGTATCAAATGAAATTCAAATGCATTCTACAAAGAAAATTAAATCAAATGAAAGTAAAACACATTCAAACATAGCTAATTGATACAAATAAAAGTCAAACATATTCAAACAAAGCTTTGTAAATCATAAGAAAGTCAAATGCATTCCACAAAACTAATTTAATCAAATGAAAGTCAAATGCATTTTACAAAGCTAATTGAATCAATTGAAAATGAAAAGCATTCAAACAAAGCTAATTGAATCAAATGAAACTTTAATGCATTCTACAAATCTAATTGAATCAAATGAAAGTCAAACACATTCAAACAAAGCTTTTTGAATCAAATGAAAGTCAAATGCATTCAACAAAGCTAATTGAATCAAATGAAAGTCAAACACATTCAAACAAAGGTAATTGAATCAAATGAAAGTCAAACACATTCAAACAAAGGTAATTGAATCAAATGAAAGTCAAACACATTCAAACAAAGCTTTTTGAATCAATTGAAAGTCAAATGCATTCAACAAAGCTAATTGAATCAAATGAAAGTCAAACACAATCAAACAAAGCTAATTGAATCAAATGAAAGTCTAATGCATTCTACAACGCCAATTGAATCAAATGAAAGTCAAACACATTCAAACAAAGCTTTTTGAATCAAATAAAAGTCAAATGCATTCATCAAAGCTAATTAAATCAAATGAAAGTCAAATGCATTCTACAAAGATAATTAAATCAAATGAAAGTAAAACACATTCAAACAAAGCTTTTTGAATCAAATGAAAGTCAAAACACATTCAAACAAAGCTAATTAAATCAAATGAAAGTCAAATGCATTCAACAAAGCTAATTGAATCAAATGAAAGTGAAACACATTCAAACATAGCTAATTGATTCAAATGAAAGTCAAACACATTCAAACAAAGCTTTTTAAATCAAATAAAAGTCAATTGCATTCCAAAAACCTAATTTAATCAAATGAAAGTCAAATGCATTCTACAAAGCTAATTAAATCAATTGAAAGTGAAAAGCATTCAAACAAAGCTAAATAAATCAAATGAAAGTCTAATGCATTCCACAAAGCTAATTGAATCAAATGAAAGTGAAACACATTCAAACAAAACTTTATGAATCTAATGAAAGTCAAATGCATTCAACAAAGCTAATTTAATCAAGTCAAACACAATCACACAACGCTATTTGAATCAAATGAAAGTCTAATGCATTCTACAAAGCTAATTGAAACAAAAGAAAGTCAAACACATTCAAACAAAGCTTTTAAATCAAATAAAAGTCAAATGCATTCAACAAAGCTAATTGAATCAAATGAGAGTCAAATGCATTTTATAAAGGTAATTAAATCAAATGAAAGTCAAACACATTTAAAACAAAGCTAATTGATTCAAATGAAAGTCAAACACATTCAAACAAAGCTTTTTGAATCAAATTAAAGTCAAATGCATTCAAAGAAGCTATTTGAATCAAATGAAAGTCAAATGCATTCTACAAATCATATTGAATCAAATGAAAGCCAAATGCATTTTACAAAGCTAATTAAATCAAATGAAGGTCAAACACATTGAAACAAAGCTAATTGATTCAAATAAAAGCCAAACTGATTCAAACAAAGTTTTTTGATTCAAAATTAAAGTCATATGCATTCTACAAAGCTAATAAAGTCAAATGAAAGTCAAATGCATTCTAAAAAGCTAATTGAATCAAATGAAAGTCAAACACATTCAAACAAAGCTTTTTGAATCATATTAAGAGTCAAATGCATTCAAAGAAGCTATTTGAATCAAATGAAAGTCAGATGCATTTTTCAAATCATATTGAATCAAATGAAAGTCACTTGAATTCTACAAAACTAATTAAATCAAATGAAAGTCAAACACAATAAAACAAAGCTAATTGAATCAAATGAAAGTCAACCACATTCAAACAAAGCTTTTTTAATCAAAAGAAAGTCAAATGCTTTCAACAAAGCTCATTGAATCAAATGAAAGTCAAATGCATTCTATAAAGCTAATTAAATTAAATGAAAGTCAAACACATTCAAACAAATCTAATTGATTCAAATGAAAGTCAAACTCATTCAAACAAAGTTTTTGAATCAAAATTAAAGTCATATGCATACAACAAAGCTAATAAAGTCAAATGAAAGTCAAATGCATTTTAAAAGCTAATTGAATCAAATGAAAGTCAAACACATTCAAACAAAGCATTTTGAATCAAATGAAAGTGAAATGCTTTCAACAAAGCTAATTGAATCAAATGAAAGTCAAACTCATTCAAACAAAGCTTTTTGAATCGTATGAAAGTAAAATGCATTTAACAAAGCTAAGTGAATCAAATGAAAGTCAAATGCATTCTACAAAGCTAATTGAATCTAATAAAAGTCAAACACATTCAAACAAAGGTAATTGAATCAAATGAAAGTCAAACACATTCAAACAATGGTTTTTGAATCAAATGAAAGTTTAATGCATTCTATAAAGCTAATTGTATCAAATGAAAATCAAACACATTCAAACAAAGCTATTTAAATCAAATGAAAGTCAAATGCATTCTACAAAGCATATTGAATCAAATGAAAGTCAAGCACAATCAAACAAAGCTAATTGAATCAAATGAATGTCTAATGCATTCTACAACGCCAATTGAATCAAATGAAAGTCAAACACATTCAAACAAAGCTTTTTGAATCAAATCATTGTAAAATGCATTCATTAAAGCTAATTGTATCAAATGAAATTCAAATGCATTCTACAAAGCAAATTAAATCAAATGAAAGTAAAACACATTCAAACATAGCTAATTGATACAAATAAAAGTCAAACATATTCAAACAAAGCTTTTTAAATCATATGAAAGTCAAATGCATTCCACAAAGCTAATTTAATCAAATGAAAGTCAAATGCATTTTACAAAGCTAATTGAATCAATTGAAAATGAAAAGCATTCAAACAAAGCTAATTGAATCAAATAAAACTCTAATGCATTCTACAAATCTAATTGAATCAAATGAAAGTCAAACACATTCAAACAAAGCTTTTTGAATCAAATAAAAGTCAAATGCATTCAACAAAGCTAATTGAATCAAATGAAAGTCAAACACATTCAAACAAAGGTAATTGAATCAAATGAAAGTCAAAACACATTCAAACAAAGGTAATTGAATCAAATGAAAGTCAAACACATTCAAACAAAGCTTTTTGAATCAATTGAAAGTCAAATGCATTCAACAAAGCTAATTGAATCAAATGAAAATCAAACACAATCAAACAAAGCTAATTGAATCAAATGAAAGTCTAATGCATTCTACAACGCCAATTGAAATCAAATGAAAGTCAAACGCATTCAAACAAAGCTTTTTGAATCAAAATGAAAGTCAAATGAATTCATCAAAGCTAATTAAATCAAATGAAAGTCAAATGCATTCTACAAAGATAATTAAATCAAAATGAAAGTAAAACACATTTAAACATAGCTAATTGATTCAAATAAAAGTCAAACACATTCAAACAAAGGTTTTTGAATCATATGAAAGTCAATTGCATTCCAAAAACCTAATTTAATCAAATGAAAGTCAAATTGCATTCTACAAAGCTAATTGAATCAATTGAAAGTGAAAAGCATTCAAACAAAGCTAATTAAATCAAATGAAAGTCTAATGCATTCTACAAAGCTTATTGAATCAAATGAAAGTCAAAACACATTCAAACAAAACTTTATGAATCTAATGAAAGTCAAATGCATTCAACAAAGCTAATTTAATCAAATGAAAGTCAAACACAAATCACACAACGCTATTTGAATCAAATGAAAGTCTAATGCATTCTACAAAGCTAATTGAATCAAAAGAAAGTCAAACACATTCAAACAAAGCTTTTTAAATCAAATAAAAGTCAAATGCATTCAACAAAGCTAATTGAATCAAATGAGAGTCAAATGCATTTTATAAAGGTAATTAATCAAATGAAAGTCAAACACATTAAAACAAAGCTAATTGATTCAAAGAAAGTCAAACACATTCAAACAAAGCTTTTTGAATTAAATTAAAGTCAAATGCATTCAAAGAAGCTATTTGAATCAAATGAAAGTCAAATGCATTCTACAAATCATATTGAATCAAATGAAATCCAAATGCATTCTACAAAGCTAATTAAATCAAATGAAAGTCAAACACATTCAAACAAAGCTAATTGATTCAAATAAAAGCCAAACTGATTCAAACAAAGTTTTTGATTCAAAATTAAAGTCATATG
>NW_018744654.1:0-49973 GCF_001683475.1 Chenopodium quinoa
TAGCTTTGTTTGAATGTGTTTGACTTTCATTTGATTCAATTAGCTTTGTAGAATGTATTTGACTTTATTTGATTCAAATAGCTTTATTTGAATGTGTTTGACTTTCATTTGATTCAATTAGCTTTGTAGAATGTATTTGACATTTATTTAATTAAAATAGCTTTGTTTGAATGTGTTTGACTTTCATTTGATTCAAATAGCTTTATTTGAATGTGTTTGACTTTCATTTGATTCAATTAGCTTTTGTAGAATGTATTTGACTTTCATTTGATTCAATTAGCTTTGTTTGAATGAGTTTTGACTTTCATTTGATTCAATTAGCTTTGTAGAATGTATTTGACTCTCATTGATTCAAATAGCTTTGTTTGAATGCGTTTACTTTCATTTTATTCAATTAGCTTTGTAGAATGCATTTCACTTTCATTTGATTTAAATAACTTTGTTTTAATGCGTTGAATTTCATTTGATTCAAATAGCTTTATTTTAGTGTGTTTGACTTTCATTTGATATAATTAGCTTTGTTGAACATATTTGACATTCATTTGATTAAAATAGCTTTGTTTGAATGTGTTTGACTTTCATTTGATTCAATTAGCTTTGTTTGAATGTGTTTGACTTTCATTTGGTTCAATTAGCTATGTTGAATGTATTTGACTTTCATTTGATTCAATTAGCTTTGTTTGAATGTGTTTGACTTTCATTTGATTCAATTAGCTTTGTAGAATGTATTTGACTTTTATTTGATTTAATTAGCTTTGCTTGAATGTTTTTTACTCTCATTAAATTCAAATAGCTTTGTTTGAATGTGTTTCACTTTTATTTGATTCAATTAGCTTTGTAGAACGTATTTTAATTTCATTTGATTCAAATAGCTTTGTTTGAATGTGATTGAATTTCATTTGATTCAATTTGCTTTGTAGATTGCATTTCACTTTCATTGATTCAAATAGCTTTGTTTGAATGTGTTTGACTTTCATTTGATTCAATTATCTTTGTAGAATTGTATTTGTCTTTTTATTTGATTTAATTAGCTTTGTTTGAATGTATTTGACTCTCATTTGATTCAAATAGCTTTATTTGAATGTGTTTCCACTTTTCATTTGATTCAAATTCCCTTTGTTTGAAATGTGTTTGACTTTCATTTGATTCGATTTGCTTTGTAGAATGTATTTGACTTTCATTTGATTTAAAATAGCTTTGTTTGAATGTGTTTGACTTTCATTTGAATTCGATTTGCTTTGTAGAATGTATTTGACTTTCATTTGATTAAATCGCATTGTTTAAATGTGCTTGACAGTCATTTGATTCAGCTAGCTTTGTAGAATGTATTTGACTTTCATTTGATTCAAATAGCTTTGTTTGAATGTGTTTGACTTTCATTTGATTCAATTAGCTTTGTAGAATGTATTTGACTTACATTTGATTCAAATAGCTTTGTTGAATGTGTTTGACTTTCATTTGATTCAATTGCTTTGTAGAATGTATTTGACTTTCATTTGATTAAAATAGCTTTGTTTGAATGTGTTTGACTTTCATTTAAATGAAAAAGCTTTTTTTGAATGTGTTTGACTTTCATTTGATTTAAAAGGCTTTGTTTGAATGTGTTTGACTTTCATTTAACGCAATAGTTTTGTAGAATGTATTTTACTTTTATTTGATTTAATTAGCTTTGTTTGAATTTATTTGACTATCATTTGATTCAAATAGCTTTGTTTGAATGTGTTTGACTTTTATTTGATTCAATTAGCTTTGTAGAATGTATTTGACTTTCATTTGATTCAAAAAGCTTTATTTGAATGTGTTTGACTTTCATTTGATTCAATTAGCTTTGTAGAATGTATTTGACATTCATTTAATTAAAATAGCTTTGTTTGAATGTGTTTGACTTTCATTTGATTCAAATAGCTTTATTTGAATGTGTTTGACTTTCATTTGATTCAATTAGCTTTGTAGAATGTATTTGACTTTCATTTGATTCAATTAGCTTTGTTTGAATGAGTTTGACTTTCATTTGATTCAATTAGCTTTGTAGAATGTATTTGACTCTCATTTGATTCAAATAGCTTTCTTTGAACGCGTTTAACTTTCATTTGATTCAATTAGCTTTGTAGAATGCATTTCACTTTCGTTTGATTTAAATAACTTTGTTTCAATGCGTTTGACTTTCATTTGATTCAAATAGCTTTATTTTAATGTGTTTGACTTTTATTTGATACAATTAGCTTTGTTGAACGTATTTGACATTCATTTGATTAAAATAGCTTTGTTTGAATGTGTTTGACTTTCATTTGATTCAATTTGCTTTGTTTGAATGTGTTTGACTTTCATTTGATTCTATTAGCTTTATTGAATGTATTTGACTTTCATTTGATTCAAATAGCTTTGTTTGAATGTGTTTGACTTTCATTTGATTCAATTAGCTTTGTAGAATGTATTAGACTTTTATTTGATTTAATTAGCTTTGTTTGAATGTTTTTTACTCTCATTTAATTCAAATAGCTTTGTTTGAATGTGTTTCACTTTTATTTGATTCAATTAGCTTTGTAGAACATATTTGACTTTCATTTGATTCAAATAGCTTTGTTTGAATGTGATTGAATTTCATTTGATTCAATTTGCTTTGTAGATTGCATTTCACTTTCATTTGATTTATATAGCTTTGTTTGAATGTGTTTTGACTTTCATTTAAATTAAAAAGCTTTTTTTGAAGGTGTTTGACTTTTATTTGATTTAAAAGGCTTTGTTTGAATGTGTTTGACTTTCATTTGATTCAATTAGCTTTGTAGAATGTATTTTACTTTTATTTGATTTAATTAGCTTTGTTTGAATTTATTTGACTCTCCTTTGATTCAAACAGCTTTGTTTGAATGTGTTTGACTTTCATTTGATTCAATTAGCTTTGTAGAATGTATTTGACTTTCATTTGATTCAAATAGCTTTATTTGAATGTGTTTGACTTTCATTTGATTCAATTAGCTTTGTAGAATGTATTTGACTTTCATTTGATTCAACATCTTTGTTTGAATGTGTTTGACTTTCATTTGATTCAAATAGCTTTGTTTGAATGTGTTTGACTTTCATTTGATTCAATTAGCTTTGTAGAATGTATTTGACTTTCATTTGATTCAAATAGCTTTGTTTGAATGTGTTTGACTTTCATTTGATTCAATTAGCTTTGTAGAATGTATTTTACTGTCATTTGATCCAAATAGCTTTGTTTGAATGTGTTTGAATTTCATTTAATTCAATTTGCTTTGTAGTATGCATTTCACTTTCATTTGATTTATATAGCTTTGTTTGAATGTGTTTGACTATCATTTAAATTAAAAAGCTTTTTTTGAATGTGTTTGACTTTCAGTTGATTTAAAAGGCTTTGTTTGAATGTGTTTGACTTTCATTTGATTCAATTTGCTTTGTTTGAATGTGTTTGACTTTCATTTGATTCTATTAGCTATATTGAATGTATTTGACTTTCATTTGATTCAAATAGCTTTGTTTGAATGTGTTTGACTTTCATTTGATTCAATTAGCTTTGTAGAATGTATTTGACTTTCATTTGATTCAAATAGCTTTATTTGAATGTGTTTGACTTTCATTTGATTCAATTAGCTTTGTAGAATGTATTTGACATTTTATTTAATTAAAATAGCTTTGTTTTGAATGTGTTTGACTTTCATTTGATTCAAATAGCTTTATTTGAATGTGTTTGACTTTCATTTGATTCAATTAGCTTTGTAGAATGTATTTGACTTTCATTTGATTCAATTAGCTTTGTTTGAATGAGTTTGACTTTCATTTGATTCAATTAGCTTTGTAGAATGTATTTGACTCTCATTTGATTCAAATAGTTTTCTTTGAACGCGTTTAACTTTCATTTGATTCAATTAGCTTTGTAGAATGCATTTCACTTTCATTTGATTTAAATAACTTTGTTTCAATGCGTTTGACTTTCATTTGATTCAAATAGCTTTATTTTAATGTGTTTGACTTTTATTTGATACAATTAGCTTTGTTGAACGTATTTGACATTCATTTGATTAAAATAGCTTTGTTTGAATGTGTCTGACTTTCATTTGATTCAATTTGCTTTGTTTGAATATGTTTGACTTTCATTTGATTCTATTAGCTTTATTGAATGTATTTGACTTTCATTTGATTCAAATAGCTTTGTTTGAATGTGTTTGACTTTCATTTGATTCAATTAGCTTTGTAGAATGTATTAGACTTTTATTTGATTTAATTAGCTTTGTTTGAATGTTTTTTACTCTCATTTAATTCAAATAGCTTTGTTTGAATGTGTTTCACTTTTATTTGATTCAATTAGCTTTGTAGAAAATATTTGACTTTCATTTGATTCAAATAGCTTTGTTTGAATGTGATTGAATTTCATTTGATTCAATTTGTTTTGTAGATTGCATTTCATTTTCATTTGATTTATATAGCTTTGTTTGAATGTGTTTGACTTTCATTTAAATTAAAAAGCTTTTTTTGAATGTGTTTGACTTTTATTTGATTTAAAAGGCTTTGTTTGAATGTGTTTGACTTTCATTTGATTCAATTAGCTTTGTAGAATGTATTTTACTTTTATTTGATTTAATTAGCTTTGTTTGAATTTATTTGACTCTCCTTTGATTCAAACAGCTTTGTTTGAATGTGTTTGACTTTCATTTGATTCAATTAGCTTTGTAGAATGTATTTGACTTTCATTTGATTCAAATAGCTTTATTTGAATGTGTTTGACTTTCATTTGATTCAATTAGCTTTGTAGAATGTATTTGACTTTCATTTGATTCAACATCTTTGTTTGAATGTGTTTGACTTTCATTTGATTCAAATAGCTTTGTTTGAATGTGTTTGACTTTCATTTGATTCAATTAGCTTTGTAGAATGTATTTGACTTTCATTTGATTCAAATAGCTTTGTTTGAATGTGTTTGACTTTCATTTGATTCAATTAGCTTTGTAGAATGTATTTTACTGTCATTTGATCCAAATAGCTTTGTTTGAATGTGTTTGAATTTCATTTAATTCAATTTGCTTTGTAGTATGCATTTCACTTTCATTTGATTTATATAGCTTTGTTTGAATGTGTTTGACTATCATTTAAATTAAAAAGCTTTTTTTGAATGTGTTTGACTTTCAGTTGATTTAAAAGGCTTTGTTTGAATGTGTTTGACTTTCATTTGATTCAATTTGCTTTGTTTGAATGTGTTTGACTTTCATTTGATTCTATTAGCTATATTGAATGTATTAGACTTTCATTTGATTCAAATAGCTTTGTTTGAATGTGTTTGACTTTCATTTGATTCAATTAGCTTTGTAGAATGTATTTGACTTTCATTTGATTCAAATAGCTTTATTTGAATGTGTTTGACTTTCATTTGATTCAATTAGCTTTGTAGAATGTATTTGACATTTATTTAATTAAAATAGCTTTGTTTGAATGTGTTTGACTTTCATTTGATTCAAATAGCTTTATTTGAATGTGTTTGACTTTCATTTGATTCAATTAGCTTTGTAGAATGTATTTGACTTTCATTTGATTCAATTAGCTTTGTTTGAATGAGTTTGACTTTCATTTGATTCAATTAGCTTTGTAGAATGTATTTGACTCTCATTGATTCAAATAGCTTTGTTTGAATGCGTTTAACTTTCATTTTATTCAATTAGCTTTGTAGAATGCATTTCACTTTCATTTGATTTAAATAACTTTGTTTTAATGCGTTTGAATTTCATTTGATTCAAATAGCTTTATTTTAGTGTGTTTGACTTTCATTTGATATAATTAGCTTTGTTGAACATATTTGACATTCATTTGATTAAAATAGCTTTGTTTGAATGTGTTTGACTTTCATTTGATTCAATTAGCTTTGTTTGAATGTGTTTGACTTTCATTTGGTTCAATTAGCTATGTTGAATGTATTTGACTTTCATTTGATTCAATTAGCTTTGTTTGAATGTGTTTGACTTTCATTTGATTCAATTAGCTTTGTAGAATGTATTTGACTTTTATTTGATTTAATTAGCTTTGCTTGAATGTTTTTTACTCTCATTAAATTCAAATAGCTTTGTTTGAATGTGTTTCACTTTTATTTGATTCAATTAGCTTTGTAGAACGTATTTTAATTTCATTTGATTCAAATAGCTTTGTTTGAATGTGATTGAATTTCATTTGATTCAATTTGCTTTGTAGATTGCATTTCACTTTCATTTGATTTATATAGCTTTGTTTGAATGTGTTTGACTTTCATTTAAATTAAAAAGCTTTTTTTTAATGTGTTTGACTTTTATTTGATTTAAAAGGCTTTGTTTGAATGTGTTTGACTTTCATTTGATTCAATTAGCTTTGTAGAATGTATTTTACTTTAATTTGATTTAATTAGCTTTGTTTGAATGTTTTTTACTCTCATTTAATTCAAATAGCTTTGTTTGAATGTGTTTCACTTTTATTTGATTCAATTAGCTTTGTAGAACATATTTGTCTTTCATTTGATTCAAATAGCTTTGTTTGAATGTGATTGAATTTCATTTGATTCAATTTGCTTTGTAGATTGCATTTCACTTTCATTTGATTTATATAGCTTTGTTTGAATGTGTTTGACTTTCATTTAAATTAAAAAGCTTTTTTTGAATGTGTTTGACTTTTATTTGATTTAAAAGGCTTTGTTTGAATGTGTTTGACTTTCATTTGATTCAATTAGCTTTGTAGAATGTATTTTACTTTTATTTGATTTAATTAGCTTTGTTTAAATTTATTTGACTCTCCTTTGATTCAAACAGCTTTGTTTGAATGTGTTTGACTTTCATTTGATTCAATTAGCTTTGTAGAATGTATTTGACTTTCATTTGATTCAAATAGCTTTATTTGAATGTGTTTGACTTTCATTTGATTCAATTAGCTTTGTAGAATGTATTTGACTTTCATTTGATTCAACATCTTTGTTTGAATGTGTTTGACTTTCATTTGATTCAAATAGCTTTGTTTGAATGTGTTTGACTTTCATTTGATTCAATTAGCTTTGTAGAATGTATTTGACTTTCATTTGATTCAAATAGCTTTGTTTGAATGTGTTTGACTTTCATTTGATTCAATTAGCTTTGTAGAATGTATTTTACTGTCATTTGATCCAAATAGCTTTGTTTGAATGTGTTTGAATTTCATTTAATTCAATTTGCTTTGTAGTATGCATTTCACTTTCATTTGATTTATATAGCTTTGTTTGAATGTGTTTGACTATCATTTAAATTAAAAAGCTTTTTTTGAATGTGTTTGACTTTCAGTTGATTTAAAAGGCTTTTTTTGAATGTGTTTGACTTTCATTTGATTCAATTTGCTTTGTTTGAATGTGTTTGACTTTCATTTGATTCTATTAGCTATATTGAATGTATTTGACTTTCATTTGATTCAAATAGCTTTGTTTGAATGTGTTTGACTTTCATTTGATTCAATTAGCTTTGTAGAATGTATTTGACTTTCATTTGATTCAAATAGCTTTATTTGAATGTGTTTGACTTTCATTTGATTCAATTAGCTTTGTAGAATGTATTTGACATTTATTTAATTAAAATAGCTTTGTTTGAATGTGTTTGACTTTCATTTGATTCAAATAGCTTTATTTGAATGTGTTTGACTTTCATTTGATTCAATTAGCTTTGTAGAATGTATTTGACTTTCATTTGATTCAATTAGCTTTGTTTGAATGAGTTTGACTTTCATTTGATTCAATTAGCTTTGTAGAATGTATTTGACTCTCATTTGATTCAAATAGCTTTCTTTGAACGCGTTTAACTTTCATTTGATTCAATTAGCTTTGTAGAATGCATTTCACTTTCATTTGATTTAAATAACTTTGTTTCAATGCGTTTGACTTTCATTTGATTCAAATAGCTTTATTTTAATGTGTTTGACTTTTATTTGATACAATTAGCTTTGTTGAACGTATTTGACATTCATTTGATTAAAATAGCTTTGTTTGAATGTGTTTGACTTTCATTTGATTCAATTTGCTTTGTTTGAATGTGTTTGACTTTCATTTGATTCTATTAGCTTTATTGAATGTATTTGACTTTCATTTGATTCAAATAGCTTTGTTTGAATGTGTTTGACTTTCATTTGATTCAATTAGCTTTGTAGAATGTATTAGACTTTTATTTGATTTAATTAGCTTTGTTTGAATGTTTTTTACTCTCATTTAATTCAAATAGCTTTGTTTGAATGTGTTTCACTTTTATTTGATTCAATTAGCTTTGTAGAACATATTTGACTTTCATTTGATTCAAATAGCTTTGTTTGAATGTGATTGAATTTCATTTGATTCAATTTGTTTTGTAGATTGCATTTCACTTTCATTTGATTTATATAGCTTTGTTTGAATGTGTTTGACTTTCATTTAAATTAAAAAGCTTTTTTTGAATGTGTTTGACTTTTATTTGATTTAAAAGGCTTTGTTTGAATGTGTTTGACTTTCATTTGATTCAATTAGCTTTGTAGAATGTATTTTACTTTTATTTGATTTAATTAGCTTTGTTTGAATTTATTTGACTCTCCTTTGATTCAAACAGCTTTGTTTGAATGTGTTTGACTTTCATTTGATTCAATTAGCTTTGTAGAATGTATTTGACTTTCATTTGATTCAAATAGCTTTATTTGAATGTGTTTGACTTTCATTTGATTCAATTAGCTTTGTAGAATGTATTTGACTTTCATTTGATTCAACATCTTTGTTTGAATGTGTTTGACTTTCATTTGATTCAAATAGCTTTGTTTGAATGTGTTTGACTTTCATTTGATTCAATTAGCTTTGTAGAATGTATTTGACTTTCATTTGATTCAAATAGCTTTGTTTGAATGTGTTTGACTTTCATTTGATTCAATTAGCTTTGTAGAATGTATTTTACTGTCATTTGATCCAAATAGCTTTGTTTGAATGTGTTTGAATTTCATTTAATTCAATTTGCTTTGTAGTATGCATTTCACTTTCATTTGATTTATATAGCTTTGTTTGAATGTGTTTGACTATCATTTAAATTAAAAAGCTTTTTTTGAATGTGTTTGACTTTCAGTTGATTTAAAAGGCTTTGTTTGAATGTGTTTGACTTTCATTTGATTCAATTTGCTTTGTTTGAATGTGTTTGACTTTCATTTGATTCTATTAGCTATATTGAATGTATTTGACTTTCATTTGATTCAAATAGCTTTGTTTGAATGTGTTTGACTTTCATTTGATTCAATTAGCTTTGTAGAATGTATTTGACTTTCATTTGATTCAAATAGCTTTATTTGAATGTGTTTGACTTTCATTTGATTCAATTAGCTTTGTAGAATGTATTTGACATTTATTTAATTAAAATAGCTTTGTTTGAATGTGTTTGACTTTCATTTGATTCAAATAGCTTTATTTGAATGTGTTTGACTTTCATTTGATTCAATTAGCTTTGTAGAATGTATTTGACTTTCATTTGATTCAATTAGCTTTGTTTGAATGAGTTTGACTTTCATTTGATTCAATTAGCTTTGTAGAATGTATTTGACTCTCATTGATTCAAATAGCTTTGTTTGAATGCGTTTAACTTTCATTTTATTCAATTAGCTTTGTAGAATGCATTTCACTTTCATTTGATTTAAATAACTTTGTTTTAATGCGTTTGACTTTCATTTGATTCAAATAGCTTTATTTTAGTGTGTTTGACTTTCATTTGATATAATTAGCTTTGTTGAACATATTTGACATTCATTTGATTAAAATAGCTTTGTTTGAATGTGTTTGACTTTCATTTGATTCAATTTGCTTTGTTTGAATGTGATGCGTGCATCAATGTGAACGATGAGCATGTTGAAGAATTATTCCAAGAAAGTCAAGAAAGCATGAATCTATACTTGGAAGCTTCTTCAATAGGTCAAACTTACTATCGGGGGCATCAAGACAAAGCCACGCTTTGTATGGTGGCGTTCTTGGGAGTTCTTGAAGCTTCTTGATAGTTCTTTAAGGTTTCTTTAAAAGCTTTCTTAGGTTTTTGCTTACAAGTTTTTACCTTTCACTTGAAAGGGTTTTTCTTGTTTTAAGCACTTAGGATTTCTAATTGCATTAGGAATTGTTTTAGTCTAGTAGGCGTCAATAATAGCTTGGAGTGCAAGCTTGAGTTAGGATAAAATAGGCAAGTTTTATCTTAAGAGTAGTTAGAGTTTAAGTAGGATTAAATAACTAAATCAAAGTTATCTAAACTTGATTAAGTTATGCAATCCGTGGGTTTTTGTTAGGGGATTAGAATTCTAATTCAAGTGGGATTAGGATAATTGATTGAGTTTATAAATATAGGGTTGTAATCTTCGAATAATATACAAGTTTAATCATACATTCATAATAATATTTCTTATTGCTTTTGTTTAAGTTGGATTACTTAAATTCTTGATTGGTGGATTCCAATTTGCTGTTTTGTTTGTTTTAGTTAAAACAATCACCTAGGTTGATTAATTAGGTGGATTCTTGATTAATTAATCTAAGTTTCTTGCTTAATTCTTGGTGAATTTTCTGTATAGAATTAGGTTAGATTCATATCTTTGTGAGGCTTAGTTTTCGGACTAAAAATCACATCATCTTGGTATCAGAGCACAGTTTCGGTAGAATTTAAACTGGTGACGTTAGGCTTGGAATTTTTGGCTGAAATTTTGTGGCAAGATTCAGAAAACGTAGATCAACATTGTGTCAAAATTTCGTGTCAATTGGACGCGTAACGAAGTCTGTGCAACCTCAAACTTTTGAGAGTGTTACACAAAGTTGCGATCTGGAGAACGGTTCTTATTTGCTTCAAGAATCAATCAAGATTCAATCTTTTAATCAAGATTTTGCATAAACTAAACCTGGTTTGTGTAGGAGCAATGAGTGACGAAGAAATCCCAGGGATTCCAAGGGGTTTGAACCTTGATCAAGCGCATAACTTGCGGAGGGATCGTCAAATAGAGCGATTGTCACAACAATTGCAAGAAGTATTGGCTAGGCTTGACGAACGTGACAAAACTTCATCTTCAAGGAAGAACAAATCAGTTGCAATTTCTAGTTCAAGTGAAGACGAATATGAAAGGAGAAAAGCAAGTAGATCACGCCATAAAGATTCATCTTCGAGTGATGAACCTAGAAGGCATAGACGGAAGAACAAGGCCAAAGATGATGACCGAAATATAAGGTTAGATTTTCCGGAATTCAATGGTAGTATGCTAGACCCCGAAAAATATTTTGAGTGGGTTAGAAGAGCCGAAACACTCTTTGATTACAAGGAGTATGATGAACGAAAGAGGTGCAAACTTGCTGAATTAAAACTCACAGGTTATGCGAGTTTATGGTATGATAATCTCAAGAAAAAGAGACGCAAGGAGGGACGATCCAAGATCACTACTTGGACACAATTGCAGAAATATATGAAGCGTCAATTTGTGCCCCATGAGTACGTGCAAGAAGTGTATCTCAAGATGCAGACTTTTAAGCAAGGAAATCAATCCGTGGAGGCTTATTTGTGTGAGTTTGAGAAACTATGTTTATTGTGTGATTTAGAAGAAATTCTAGGGCACAAAATAGCACGTTTTATTGCAGGTTTGAACGAAAATGTTCAAGAGAAGATTGAATTGCACGAATACTATTCGTTTGAAGAAGTATGCAAGGCGGCCATTAAGGTTGAAAGACAATTCAAGGCCAAGAAGACCTCAAGTGTGAAACCGTTCACACGCACGTTCACAAAGGCTAGTGACAAGCCTACCTTTGATAGGACTTCTCCTAATCCGTATGCTAAAGATAACAAACCCAGAAACGAAGCTAGCAAGAAGGTGACCGAAGATAGAAAATGTTTCAAATGTGGGAGTGTTGGCCACATAGCAAGCAATTGCTACTCAAAACGCACTATGACGGCTCAAGAATGGGAAGAAGAGAAAGCTAGGTGCGAGGGAAATAGTGACATGGAGGTTGTGGTCGAGAAAGAACGTGATTTTGAAGAAGAGGAGGGTAGTGCCGAAGAGGTTGATGGTGAAACGCAAGGAAAGAGCTTGGTTCTAAGGAGAGCTCTTCACTCTAAACCTATGCCCGTTGAAGAGAATCAAAGAGAGAAAATCTTTTTAACAAGGTGCAAGGTGGAAGATCGATTGTGTAACGTAATAATAGACTCGGGAAGTTGCACAAATGTGGTGTCTACAACTTTGATCAACAAATTAGAGTGGCCTACAACCGATCACCCAAAACCTTACAAGCTACATTGGCTCAATGATGCTAGTGACGTGAAGGTAACGAAACGAGCCCTAATCACCTTTTCAATTGGCAAATATCATGATAAAGTTTTATGTGATGTATGCCCTATGGATGCTTGTCATATCTTATTGGGTAGACCATGGCAATATGATAGATTTGTCAAGTTTAATGGTAGGACAAATGTGTATATAATTCGAAAAGGAAAGGGGGAAAAATCATATGCATTGAAACCACTTGTTGATCATAGAATTAACCCTAGTTCAAAAGGTGCATATTTAATTGGGGAAAAGGAGTTGGAGAAAGAGATCAACAACAACAATATAGTATATATTATGGTGGCTAACAATGTGCAAGTGAATGAAAGTAAACAAGAAAAGAGGCCCGTGGAATTAGAAGTAGTATTGCAAGAGTATTGTGATGTTTTTCCTAGTGAATTACCACCGGGATTACCACCAATTCGTGGTATTGAACATCAAATTGATCTTATTCCGGGAGCTCCACTACCTAACAAGGCAGCATATAGAAGTAATCCGGAAGAAACAAAGGAAATGCAACGTCAAATAGAGGAATTGATGCAAAGAGGCTACGTGAAAGAGAGTATGAGCCCATGTGCCGTGCCTACATTGTTAGTTCCAAAAAAAGATGGGAGTTGGCGTATGTGCATTGATAGTAGGAGTGTGAACAACATAACCATCAAGTATAGATTTCCTATACCTAGACTTGATGATTTGTTAGACGAATTGCATGGTTCAAAGCTATTTTCCAAGATGGCTCATTTCATACCTTGTCACAAAGTGGACGATGCTATGAAAGTGGCGGAATTGTATTTCAAGGAAGTGGTGAGACTACATGGGTTGCCGAACAGTATTGTGAGTGATCGTGATACAAAGTTCATGAGTTTCTTTTGGAAATCACTATGGAAGTTGGTGGGAACGAAGCTGTTATTTAGTACATCATATCACCCGCAAACGGACGGACAAACGGAGGTAACAAATCGAACTCTTGGTGTGCTTTTACGTGGACTAGTGAGCAAAACACAAAAAGATTGGGATATTAAGCTTGCTCATGCCGAGTTTGCTTACAATAGATCACCTACTTATGCCACAAAACACACACCATTCGAAGTTGTTTATGGTGTCAATCCAAAAATGCCCATTGATTTAATTGAAATTCCAAAAGGGGAAGTGATTCATAAGGATGCCGAGACTAAAATCAAGTACATGATAAAGCTACACGCACAAGTTAGAGCTAGGATTGAACGTGTCAATGAACTCTACAAAGCACGAGCTAACAAGAACAAAAAGCCACAAAGTTTTGAAGTTGGCGACTTGGTGTGGTTACACTTGAGAAAAGAGAGATTTCCTAACAAACGAAAGAATAAATTGATGCCAAGAAGTGAGGGGCCGTTCAAGATTATTGAGAAGATCAATGAGAATGCATATAAGCTTGAATTGCCGGGAGAATATGGTGTAAGCGCAACATTTAATATTGGGGATTTGGTGAAGTATTTGCCAGATGGTGCTATTGAAGATTTGAGGGCAAATTCTTTTGAAGAAGGGGAGGATGATGCGTGCATCAATGTGAACGATGAGCATGTTGAAGAATTATTCCAAGAAAGTCAAGAAAGCATGAATCTATACTTGGAAGCTTCTTCAATAGGTCAAACTTACTATCGGGGGCATCAAGACAAAGCCACGCTTTGTATGGTGGCGTTCTTGGGAGTTCTTGAAGCTTCTTGATAGTTCTTTAAGGTTTCTTTAAAAGCTTTCTTAGGTTTTTGCTTACAAGTTTTTACCTTTCACTTGAAAGGGTTTTTCTTGTTTTAAGCACTTAGGATTTCTAATTGCATTAGGAATTGTTTTAGTCTAGTAGGCGTCAATAATAGCTTGGAGTGCAAGCTTGAGTTAGGATAAAATAGGCAAGTTTTATCTTAAGAGTAGTTAGAGTTTAAGTAGGATTAAATAACTAAATCAAAGTTATCTAAACTTGATTAAGTTATGCAATCCGTGGGTTTTTGTTAGGGGATTAGAATTCTAATTCAAGTGGGATTAGGATAATTGATTGAGTTTATAAATATAGGGTTGTAATCTTCGAATAATATACAAGTTTAATCATACATTCATAATAATATTTCTTATTGCTTTTGTTTAAGTTGGATTACTTAAATTCTTGATTGGTGGATTCCAATTTGCTGTTTTGTTTGTTTTAGTTAAAACAATCACCTAGGTTGATTAATTAGGTGGATTCTTGATTAATTAATCTAAGTTTCTTGCTTAATTCTTGGTGAATTTTCTGTATAGAATTAGGTTAGATTCATATCTTTGTGAGGCTTAGTTTTCGGACTAAAAATCACATCAGAATGTGTTTGACTTTCATTTGATTCTATTAGCTATATTGAATGTATTTGACTTTCATTTGATTCAATTAGCTTTGTTTGAATGTGTTTGACTTTCATTTGATTCAATTAGCTTTGTAGAATGTATTTGACTTTTATTTGATTTAATTAGCTTTGCTTGAATGTTTTTTACTCTCATTAAATTCAAATAGCTTTGTTTGAATGTGTTTCACTTTTATTTGATTCAATTAGCTTTGTAGAACGTATTTTAATTTCATTTGATTCAAATAGCTTTGTTTGAATGTGATTGAATTTCATTTGATTCAATTTGCTTTGTAGATTGCATTTCACTTTCATTTGATTTATATAGCTTTGTTTGAATGTGTTTGACTTTCATTTAAATTAAAAAGCTTTTTTTGAATGTGTTTGACTTTTATTTGATTTAAAAGGCTTTGTTTGAATGTGTTTGACTTTCATTTGATTCAATTAGCTTTGTAGAATGTATTTTACTTTAATTTGATTTAATTAGCTTTGTTTTAATTTATTTGACTCTCCTTTGATTCAAATAGCTTTGTTTGAATGTGTTTGACTTTCATTTGATTCAATTAGCTTTGTAGAATGTATTTGACTTTCATTTGATTCAAATAGCTTTATTTGAATGTGTTTGACTTTCATTTGATTCAATTAGCTTTGTAGAATGTATTTGACTTTCATTTGATTCAAAAACTTTGTTTGAATGTGTTTGACTTTCATTTGATTCAAATAGCTTTGTTTGAATGTGTTTGACTTTCATTTGATTCATTTAGCTTTGTAGAATGTATTTGACTTTCATTTGAGTTTAATAACTTTGTTTGACTGTGTTTGACTTTCATTTATTTCAATTTGCTTTGTAGAATGTATTTGACTTTCATTTTCTTCAAATTACTTTGTTTGAATGTGTTTCACTTTCATTTGATTCAATTAGCTTTGTAGAATGTATTTGATATTCATTTAGTTAAAATAGTTTTGTTTGAATGTGTTTCACTTTCATTTGATTTAATTAGCTTTGTTTGAATGTGTTTGACTTTCATTTGATTCAATTAGCTTTGTAGAATGTATTTGACTTTCATTTGATTCAAATAGCTTTGTTTGAATGTGTTTGACTTTTAATTGATTCAATTAGCTTTGTAGAATGTATTTTACTGTCATTTGATTCAAATAGCTTTGTTTGAATGTGTTTGAATTTCATTTAATTCAATTTGCTTTGTAGAATGCATTTCACTTTCATTTGATTTATATAGCTTTGTTTGAATGTGTTTGACTTTCATTTAAATTAAAAAGCTTTTTTTGAATGTGTTTGACTTTCATTTGATTTAAAAGACTTTGTTTGAATGTGTTTGACTTTCATTTAATTCAATTAGCTTTGTAGAATGTATTTTACTTTTATTTTATTTAATTAGCTTTGTTTGAATTTATTTGACTCTCATTTGATTCAAACAGCTTTGTTTGAATGTGTTTGACTTTCATTTGATTCAATTAGCTTTGTAGAATGTATTTGACTTTCATTTGATTTAAATAGCTTTATTTGAATGTGTTTGACTTTCATTTGATTCAATTAGCTTTGTAGATTGTATTTGACTTTCATTTGATTCAAAATCTTTGTTTGAATGTGTTTGACTTTCATTTGATTCAATTAGCTTTGTTTGAATGTGTTTGACTTTAATTTAATTCAATTAGCTTTGTAGAATGTATTAGACTTTTATTTGATTTAATTAGCTTTGTTTGAATGTATTTGACTCTAATTTGAATTAAATAGCTTTGTTTGAATGTGTTTGACTTTTATTTGATTCAATTAGCTTTGTAGAATGTATTTGACTTTCATTTGATTGAAATAGCTTTATTTGAATGTGTTTGACTTTCATTTGATTCAATTAGCTTTGTAGAATTTATTTTCATTTGATTCGAAATCTTTGTTTGAATGTGTTTGACTTTCATTTGATTCAATTAGCTTTGTTTGAAAGTGTTTCACTTTAATTTAATTCAATTAGCTTTGTAGAATATATTAGACTTTTATTTGATTCAATTAGCTTTGTAGAATGTATTTGACTTTCATTTGATTCAAATAGCTTTGTTTGAATGTGATTGAATTTCATTTGATTCAATTTGCTTTGTAGATTGCATTTCACTTTCATTTGATTTATATAGCTTTGTTTGAATGTGTTTGACTTTCATTTAAATTAAAAAGCTTTTTTTGAATGTGTTTGACTTTTATTTGAATTAAAAGGCTTTGTTTGAATGTGTTTGACTTTCATTTGATTCAATTAGCTTTGTTGAATGCATTTGACTTTCATTTGATTCAATTAGCTTTGTTTGAATGTGTTTGACTTTCATTTGATTCAATTAGCTTTGTAGAATGTATTTGACTCTCATTTGATTCAAATAGCTTTGTTTGAATGCGTTTAACTTTCATTTGATTCAATTAGCTTTCTAGAATACATTTCACTTTCATTTAATTTATACAACTTTGTTTGAATGTGTTTAACTTTCATTTGACTCAAATAGCTTTATTTGATTGCGTTTGACTTTCATTTGATACAATTAGCTTTGTAGAACGTATTTGACTTTCATTTGATTCAAATAGCTTTATTTGAATGTGTTTGACTTTCATTTGATTCAATTAGCTTTGTAGAATGTATTTGACTTTCATTTGAATCAAATAACTTTGTTTGACTGTGTTTGACTTTCATTTGTTTCAATTTGCATTGTAGAATGTATTTGACTTTTATTTTCTTCAAATAGCTTTGTTTGAATGTGTTTGACTTTCGTTTGATTCAATTAGCTTTGTAGAATGTATTTGACATTCATTTAATTAAAATAGCTTTGTTTGAATGTGTTTGACTTTCATTTGATTCAATTAGCTTTGTATGAATGTGTTTGACTTTCATTTGATTTAAAAGGCTTTGTTTGAATGTGTTTGACTTTCATTTGATGCAATTAGCTTTGTAGAATGTATTTTACTTTTATTTGATTTAATTAGCTTTGTTAGAATTTATTTGACTCTCATTTGATTCAAATAGCTTTGTTTGAATGTGTTTTACATTCATTTGATTCAATTATCTTTGTAGAACGTATTTGACTTTCATTTGATTCGAATAGCTTTATTTGAATGTGTTTGACTTTCATTTTATTTAAAAGACTTTGTTTGAATGTGTTTGACTTTCATTTGATTCAATTAGCTTTGTAGAATTGATGCGGATGCATTCAACGTTTCCTTTCTTGGTCCGTTTCTTTAATGTTTCTTAGATTAGATTTTGGCTTACAAGTTTTTACCTTTCACTTGAAAGGGTTTTTCTTGTTTTAAGCGTTAGGATTTTTATTTTGATTAGGAATTGTTTTGGTCTAGTGAGTTCCTATTTGAATTAGGACTTGTCTTTAGCAAAAGAGATTCCTAATTGGATTAGGACTTGTTTTTAGCAAAGTAAATTCCTAAGTGGATTAGGACTTGACTTTGGTTTTTAGGCGTGTCTAGGTGTTTTAGGAGGATTGAATAACCTAATCTAAGTTGAATTAAACTTAGTTAGTTTAGTCATATCCGAATTAGGAACTTGGGGATCAAGTTTCAGTTTTCTTAGGTTTTCTAGGTCAAATGGGATTCTAATTCAATTAGGATTAGTTTTCTAATTTGATTAGGTTTAGGATTAGTTTTGAGTCTATAAATAAAGGTTGTAAACTTCGAATTATACAAGTTTGTTTTGTTGATTAAAGCTTTATTGCTTGTTAATTTGGAACGTTTCTTTCCAAGTTTTCTTTGTGTTTGACGAGTGAAGTTAAACATAAAAACCCTTAGATTAGGCGAGTGAAACCTGATTTAAGAGAGGTTAGATTAATTAGTGAGTGAAGCTAATTCAAACTATCCTCAAAAAACCCCTAAATCACGAGATTAAGGTGAGTGAAGCCTTGAAATCAGATTTAGAACCCTTAGGCGAAAACAAACGAGTGAAGCTTGTTTAAACCTAAGACCAAACGAATCAAGAAACGCATCAAATGGTATCAGAGCTGTTGGTGTGATTATTGAGTCGTTATATCCTTGTTCTTGAGCAATCAAGAATCAATTCGTGCTAGTTTCTTGGTTCTTGTTCTTCTCGGCGCAGATCTGGACCAGTTGGAAGTTTTAGGTTACTGCGAACTATATACTTGGTATTTTTCGGTGATTCTTTTTTGGTTGGATTCCTATTGGACTAAAATTATAGCCTGTAAAATTTCGTGGTCATTGGATAAGTGACGCAAAATCTACAGCAACAAACATTCGAGGGAAGATTACCGATTGTGCGCAAATATGGTGAGTAAATCAACGGAAACTCACTTGCTTGAACAAATGGCTGCTTTGATGGAACAAAACATTATTTTCATGAATCATATGAAGAGTCTTGAAGGGGAGATGTCCGAATTGAAGGCTAAGGCTTCGGGAGGTTCTATTGGTAGTGGTGGATACAAGAAGGATGAGGAGATCAAACTGAGTGATCTTCCAGAATTCGATGGTACTTTAGATCCAGAAGTTTATCTAGATTGGGAGCGACGAGTAGATCGAATTTTCTCTCACAAAGGTATTGATGATTATAAGTGCTTTACTTATGCTATTCTTAAATTGTCAAAGCTTGCATCTTTATGGTATGATAATTGTCAAATCAAGAGAGAAAGGGAAAAGAAAGAAAGAATTAATTCATGGAATTTGCTGAAACAAAAATTGAGAAAACGCTTTGTTCCACGATCCTATAAGCAAGATTTGTTTCATAAATTCAATACTTTGCAACAAAATAATTTGAGTGTCGAAGATTATATTAAAGAATTTGAGAGATTGTCATTAGCTTGTGATTGTAAAGATGAGGAGGAACAAAAGATCTCTAAATTTCTTGTTGGCCTTAATATGGAAATTGGACATAAAGTTGAGTTGCAATCGTTCTTTACTTTTGATGAGGCTTGTGAGCTTGCTGTAAAGGTTGAAAGACAAATTAAAACTTCAAAGTTGAAATCTTTTCGACCTAATTATGCTCTAAAGGGTGAGACTTCAAAGGGTTTTGAAAAATCTGAAAATTGGGAAAAGAATAAAGGTGTTTCGGATTCCTTTAAGTTTGATGCTCAAGCTAAAAATCAAAGAGTTGATAAAGATGAAATCAAGTGTTTCAAGTGTCAAGGTAGAGGTCACTACAAGTCCGAGTGTCCTAATAGAAGGGTCATGACATTAACAAGATATCAAGCCTTAGAAGAGGAGGATGCTAAACTTGCTTTACTTCTAAAAGAGCAACGTGAAGGAGAGGAGAATGAATATGACTTTGAGGAAGAGTGTGAAGAGCAACCATTGTGTGAGGCAGCCCCGGATCACAACACACTTGTTTTGAGAAAGCTTCTCCATGCTCAATCTACTCCTTTGACTGATATGGCACAAAGGGAGAACTTGTTTCACACTAGATGCTTAGTGAATGGGCGTAGTTGTTCAGTTATTGTGGATAATGGTTCTTGTACTAATGCATGCTCTAAGAAGATGACGGATACATTGCAGCTTGAGACTAGGAACCATCCTAATCCTTACAAACTTAATTGGCTCACAAATGTTGGAGGAGTACATGTTTCGAAACAAGCATTGGTTTCTTTTACAATTGGTGAGTTTGAAGACAAAGTATGGTGTGATGTTGTTCCTATGGATGCATGTGCTTTGTTGCTAGGCCGTCCTTGGCAATTTGATCGTGATGTGATCTACCTTGCAAAGAAGAATGTGGTTTCAGTTCTACATAAAGGGAAAAGGATTGGATTAAAACCTTTGCCTCCTAAATTCGAACCTATGCAACATGATGGCAGCAAGGTTATTTCTCTTTCTACATGTGATGAAGGTGGTTCAAGTAAAAGGAAGAAGAAAGACAAGCAGCAAGATAGAGTGCTTCAACTTGTTCGTAAGTCTCCATTTGAGATAGGTGACTATGTGTGGCTTTCTTTGAGTGCACAGAAGTTATACAACAACCGCAAAGACAAGCATGAATCCTTTGATGAAGGGCCTTTTAAAATCGTGCATAGGGAGAATTATGATACATTTCAAGTGCTACTTGGTGAAGGCGTTTGTGCTTCTCTTAGCGCAAATGATCTCGTTCCTTGTTATGATGTAACTTGAGGACAAGTTCGTTTTCAAGAGGAGGAGTATGATGCGGATGCATTCAACGTTTCCTTTCTTGGTCCGTTTCTTTAATGTTTCTTAGATTAGATTTTGGCTTACAAGTTTTTACCTTTCACTTGAAAGGGTTTTTCTTGTTTTAAGCGTTAGGATTTTTATTTTGATTAGGAATTGTTTTGGTCTAGTGAGTTCCTATTTGAATTAGGACTTGTCTTTAGCAAAAGAGATTCCTAATTGGATTAGGACTTGTTTTTAGCAAAGTAAATTCCTAAGTGGATTAGGACTTGACTTTGGTTTTTAGGCGTGTCTAGGTGTTTTAGGAGGATTGAATAACCTAATCTAAGTTGAATTAAACTTAGTTAGTTTAGTCATATCCGAATTAGGAACTTGGGGATCAAGTTTCAGTTTTCTTAGGTTTTCTAGGTCAAATGGGATTCTAATTCAATTAGGATTAGTTTTCTAATTTGATTAGGTTTAGGATTAGTTTTGAGTCTATAAATAAAGGTTGTAAACTTCGAATTATACAAGTTTGTTTTGTTGATTAAAGCTTTATTGCTTGTTAATTTGGAACGTTTCTTTCCAAGTTTTCTTTGTGTTTGACGAGTGAAGTTAAACATAAAAACCCTTAGATTAGGCGAGTGAAACCTGATTTAAGAGAGGTTAGATTAATTAGTGAGTGAAGCTAATTCAAACTATCCTCAAAAAACCCCTAAATCACGAGATTAAGGTGAGTGAAGCCTTGAAATCAGATTTAGAACCCTTAGGCGAAAACAAACGAGTGAAGCTTGTTTAAACCTAAGACCAAACGAATCAAGAAACGCATCAAGAATGTATTTGACTTTCATTTGATTCAAATAGCTTTGTTTGAATGTGTTTGACTTTCATTTGATTCAATTAGCTTTGTAGAATGTATTTGACTGTCATTTGATTCAAATAGCTTTGTTTGAATGTGTTTGAATTTAATTTAATTCAATTTGCTTTGTAGAATGCATTTCACTTTCATTTGATTTATATAGCTTTGTATGAATGTGTTTGACTATCATTTAAATTAAAAAGCTTTTTTTGAATGTGTTTGACTTTCAGTTGATTTAAAAGGCTTTGTTTGAATGTGTTTGACTTTTCATTTGATGCAATTAGCTTTGTAGAATGTATTTTACTTTTATTTGATTTAATTAGCTTTGTTTGAATTTAATTGACTCTCATTTGATTCAAATAGCTTTGTTTGAATGTGTTTGACTTTCATTTGATTCAATTAGCTTTGTAGAATGTATTTGACTTTCACTTGATTCAAATAGCTTTATTTGAATGTGTTTGACTTTCATTTGATTAAATTAGCTTTGTAGAATGTATTTGACATTCATTTAATTAAAATAGCTTTGTTTGAATGTGTTTGACTTTCATTTGATTCAAATAGCTTTATTTGAATGTGTTTGACTTTCATTTGATTCAATTAGCTTTGTAGAATGTATTTGACTTTCATTTGATTCAATTAGCTTTGTTTGAATGAGTTTGACTTTCATTTGATTCAATTAGCTTTGTAGAATGTATTTGACTTTCATTTGATTCAAATAGCTTTGTTTGAATGCGTTTAACTTTCATTTGATTCAATTAGCTTTGTAGAATGCATTTCACTTTCATTTGATTGAAATAACTTTGTTTCAATGCGTTTGACTTTCATTTGATTCAAATAGCTTTATTTTAATGTGTTTGACTTTCATTTGATACAATTAGCTTTGTTGAACGTATTTGACATTCATTTGATTAAAATAGCTTTGTTTGAATGTGTTTGACTTTCATTTGATTCAATTTGATTTGTTTGAATGTGTTTGACTTTCATTTGATTCTATTAGCTTTGTTGAATGTATTTGACTTTCATTTGATTCAATTAGCTTTGTTTAAATGTGTTTGACTTTCATTTGATTCAATTAGCTTTGTAGAATGTATTTGATTTTTATTTGATTTAATTAGCTTTGTTTGAATGTTTTTGACTCTCATTTAATTCAAATAGCTTTGTTTGAATGTGTTTCACTTTTATTTGATTCAATTAGCTTTGTAGAACGTATTTGACTTTCATTTGATTCAAATAGCTTTGTTTGAATGTGTTTGACTTTCATTTGACCAATTAGCTTAGTAGAATGTATTTGACTTTCATTTGATTCAAATAGCTTTGTTTGAATGTTTTTTTACTTTCATTTGATTCAATTAGCTTTGTAGAATGTATTTGACTTTTATTTTAATTAATTAGCTTTGTTTGAACATGTTTGACTCTCATTTGATTCAAATAGCTTTGTTTGAATGTGTTTGAGTTTCATTTGATTCAATTAGCTTTGTAGAACGTATTTGACTTTCATTTGATTCAAATAGCTTAGTTTGAATGTGATTGAATTTCATTTGATTCAATTTGCTTTGTAGATTGCATTTCACTTTCATTTAATTTATATAGCTTTGTTTGAATGTGTTTGACTTTCATTTAAATTAAAAAGTTGTTTTTGAATGTGTTTGACTTTTATTTGATTTAAAAGGCTTTGTTTGAATGTGTTTGACTTTTATTTGATTCAATTAGCTTTGTAAAATGTATTTGACTTTTATTTGATTTAATTAGCTTTGTTTGAATGTTTTTGACTCTCATTTAATTCAAATAGCTTTGTTTGAATGTGTTTCACTTTTATTTGATTCAATTAGCTTTGTAGAACGTATTTGACTTTCATTTGATTCAAATAGCTTTGTTTGAATGTGTTTGACTTTCATTTGAATCAATTAGCTTTGTAGAATGTATTTGACTTTCATTTGATTCAAATAGCTTTATTTGAATGTGTTTGACTTTCATTTGATTCAATTAGATTTGTAGAATGTATTTGACTTTCATTTGATTCAAAATCTTTGTTTGAATGTGTTTGACTTTCATTTGATTCAAATAGCTTTGTTTGAATGTGTTTGACTTTCATTTGATTCAATTAGCTTTGTAGAATGTATTTGACTTTCATTTGATTCAAATAGCTTTGTTTGAATGTGTTTGACTTTCATTTGATTCAATTAGCTTTGTAGAATGTATTTGACTGTCATTTGATTCAAATAGCTTTGTTTGAATGTGTTTGAATTTAATTTAATTCAATTTGCTTTGTAGAATGCATTTCACTTTCATTTGATTTATATAGCTTTGTATGAATGTGTTTGACTATCATTTAAATTAAAAAGCTTTTTTTGAATGTGTTTGACTTTCAGTTGATTTAAAAGGCTTTGTTTGAATGTGTTTGACTTTTCATTTGATGCAATTAGCTTTGTAGAATGTATTTTACTTTTATTTGATTTAATTAGCTTTGTTTGAATTTAATTGACTCTCATTTGATTCAAATAGCTTTGTTTGAATGTGTTTGACTTTCATTTGATTCAATTAGCTTTGTAGAATGTATTTGACTTTCATTTGATTCAAATAGCTTTATTTGAATGTGTTTGACTTTCATTTGATTAAATTAGCTTTGTAGAATGTATTTGACATTCATTTAATTAAAATAGCTTTGTTTGAATGTGTTTGACTTTCATTTGATTCAAATAGCTTTATTTGAATGTGTTTGACTTTCATTTGATTCAATTAGCTTTGTAGAATGTATTTGACTTTCATTTGATTCAATTAGCTTTGTTTGAATGAGTTTGACTTTCATTTGATTCAATTAGCTTTGTAGAATGTATTTGACTCTCATTTGATTCAAATAGCTTTGTTTGAATGCGTTTAACTTTCATTTGATTCAATTAGCTTTGTAGAATGCATTTCACTTTCATTTGATTTAAATAACTTTGTTTCAATGCGTTTGACTATCATTTGATTCAAATAGCTTTATTTTAATGTGTTTGACTTTCATTTGATACAATTAGCTTTGTTGAACGTATTTGACATTCATTTGATTAAAATAGCTTTGTTTGAATGTGTTAGACTTTCATTTGATTCAATTTGCTTTGTTTGAATGTGTTTGACTTTTTTCATTTGATTATATTAGCTTTGTTGAATGTATTTGACTTTCATTTGATTCAATTAGCTTTGTTTGAATGTGTTTGACTTTCATTTGATTCAATTAGCTTTGTAGAATGTATTTGACTTTTATTTGATTTAATTAGCTTTGTTTGAATGTTTTTTACTCTCATTTAATTCAAATAGCTTTGTTTGAATGTGTTTCACTTTTATTTGATTCAATTAGCTTTGTAGAACGTATTTGACTTTCATTTGATTCAAATAGCTTTGTTTGAATGTGTTTGACTTTCATTTGATCCAATTAGCTTAGTAGAATGTATTTGACTTTCATTTGATTCAAATAGCTTTGTTTGAATGTTTTTTGACTTTCATTTGATTCAATTAGCTTTGTAGAACGTATTTGACTTTTATTTGATTTAATTAGCTTTGTTTGAACATGTTTGACTCTCATTTGATTCAAATAGCTTTGTTTGAATGTGTTTGAGTTTCATTTGATTCAATTAGCTTTGTAGAATGTATTTGACTTTCATTTGATTCAAATAGCTTTGTTTGAATGTGATTGAATTTCATTTGATTCAATTTTCTTTGTAGATTGTATTTCACTTTCATTTGATTTATATAGCTTTGTTTGAATGTGTTTGACTTTCATTTAAATTAAAAAGCTGTTTTTGAATGTGTTTGACTTTTATTTGATTTAAAAGGCTTTGTTTGAATGTGTTTGACTTTCATTTGATTCAATTAGCTTTGTAAAATGTATTTTACTTTTATTTGATTTAATTAGCTTTGTTTGAATTTATTTGACTCTCCTTTGATTCAAATAGCTTTGTTTAAATGTGTTTGACTTTCATTTGAATCAATAAGCTTTGTAGAATGTATTTGACTTTCATTTGATTCAAATAGCTTTATTTGAATGTGTTTGACTTTCATTTGATTCAATTAGATTTGTAGAATGTATTTGACTTTCATTTGATTCAAAATCTTTGTTTGAATGTGTTTGACTTTCATTTGATTCAAATAGCTTTGTTTGAATGTGTTTGACTTTCATTTTATTCAATTAGCTTTGTAGAATGTATTTGACTTTCATTTGATTCAAATAGCTTTGTTTGAATGTGTTTGACTTTCATTTGATTCAATTAGCTTTGTAGAATGTATTTGACTGTCATTTGATTCAAATAGCTTTCTTTGAATGTGTTTGAATTTAATTTAATTCAATTTGCTTTGTAGAATGCATTTCACTTTCATTTGATTTATATAGCTTTGTATGAATGTGTTTGACTATCATTTAAATTAAAAAGCTTTTTTTGAATGTGTTTGAATTTCAGTTGATTTAAAAGGCTTTGTTTGAATGTGTTTGACTTTTCATTTGATGCAATTAGCTTTGTAGAATGTATTTTACTTTTATTTGATTTAATTAGCTTTGTTTGAATTTAATTGACTCTCATTTGATTCAAATAGCTTTGTTTGAATGTGTTTGACTTTCATTTGATTCAATTAGCTTTGTAGAATGTATTTGACTTTCATTTGATTCAAATAGCTTTATTTGAATGTGTTTGACTTTCATTTGATTAAATTAGCTTTGTAGAATGTATTTGACATTCATTTAATTAAAATAGCTTTGTTTGAATGTGTTTGACTTTCATTTGATTTAAATAACTTTGTTTCAATGCGTTTGACTATCATTTGATTCAAATAGCTTTATTTTAATGTGTTTGACTTTCATTTGATACAATTAGCTTTGTTGAACGTATTTGACATTCATTAGATTAAAATAGCTTTGTTTGAATGTGTTTGACTTTCATTTGATTCAATTTGCTTTGTTTGAATGTGTTTGACTTTCATTTGATTTTATTAGCTTTGTTGAATGTATTTGACTTTCATTTGATTAAATTAGCTTTGTTTGAATGTGTTTGACTTTCATTTGATTCAATTAGCTTTGTAGAATGTATTTGACTTTTATTTGATTTAATTAGCTATGTTTGAATGTTTTTTACTCTCATTTAATTCAAATAGCTTTGTTTGAATGTGTTTCACTTTTATTTGATTCAATTAGCTTTGTAGAACGTATTTGACTTTCATTTGATTCAAATAGCTTTGTTTGAATGTGTTTGACTTTCATTTGATCCAATTAGCTTAGTAGAATGTATTTGACTTTCATTTGATTCAAATAGCTTTGTTTGAATGTTTTTGACTTTCATTTGATTCAATTAGCTTTGTAGAACGTATTTGACTTTTATTTGATTTAATTAGCTTTGTTTGAACATGTTTGACTCTCATTTGATTCAAATAGCTTTGTTTGAATGGGTTTGAGTTTCATTTGATTCAATTAGCTTTGTAGAATGTATTTGACTTTCATTTGATTCAAATAGCTTTGTTTGAATGTGATTGAATTTCATTTGATTCAATTTTCTTTGTAGATTGTATTTCACTTTCATTTTATTTATATAGCTTTGTTTGAATGTGTTTGACTTTCATTTAAATTAAAAAGCTTTTTTTGTATGTGTTTGACTTTTATTTGCTTTAAAAGGCTTCGTTTGAATGTGTTTGACTTTCATTTGATTCAATTAGCTTTGTAGAATGTATTTTACTTTTATTTGATTTAATTAGCTTTGTTTGAATTTATTTGACTCTCCTTTGATTCAAATAGCTTTGTTTGAATGTGTTTGACTTTCATTTGATTCAATTAGCTTTGTAGAATGTATTTGACTTTCATTTGATTCAAATAGCTTTATTTGAATGTGTTTGACTTTCATTTGATTCAATTAGCTTTGTAGAATGTATTTGACTTTCATTTGATTCAAAATCTTTGTTTGAATGTGTTTGACTTTCATTTGATTCAAATAGCTTTGTTTGAATGTGTTTGACTTTCATTTGATTCAATTAGCTTTGTAGAATGTATTTGACTTTCATTTGATTCAAATAGCTTTGTTTGAATGTGTTTGACTTTCTTTTAATTCAATTAGCTTTGTAGAATGTATTTGACTGTCATTTGATTCTAATAGCTTTGTTTGAATGTGTTTGAATTTCATTTAATTCAATTTGCTTTGTAGAATGCATTTCACTTTCATTTGATTTATATAGCTTTGTTTGAATGTGTTTTACTATCATTTAAATTAAAAAGCTTTTTTTGAATGTGTTTGACTTTCATTTTATTTAAAAGGCTTTGTTTGAATGTGTTTGACTTTCATTTGACGCAATTAGCTTTGTAGAATGTATTTTACTTTTATTTTATTTAATTAGCTTTGTTTGAATTTATTTGACTCTTATTTGATTCAAACAGCTTTGTTTGAATGTGTTTGACTTTCATTTGATTCAATTAGCTTTGTAGAATGTATTTGACTTTCATTTGATTCAAATAGCTTTATTTGAATGTGTTTGACTTTCATTTGATTCAATTAGCTTTGTAGATTGTATTTGATTTTCATTTTATTCGAAATCTTTATTTGAATGTGTTTGACTTTCATTTGATTCAATTAGCTTTGTTTGAATGTGTTTGACTTTAATTTAATTCAATTAGCGTTGTAAAATGTATTAGACTTTTATTTGATTTAATTAGCTTTGTTTGAATGTATTTGACTCTCATTTGAATTAAATAGCTTTGTTTGAATGTGTTTGACTTTCATTTGATTCAATTAGCTTTGTAGAATGTATTTGACTTTCATTTGATTGAAATAACTTTATTTGGATGTGTTTGACTTTCATTTGATTCAATTAGCTTTGTAGAATTTATTTTCATTTGATTCGAAATCTTTGTTTGAATGTGTTTGACTTTCATTTGATTCAATTAGCTTTGTTTGAATGTGTTTCACTTTAATTTAATTCAATTAGCTTTGTAGAATATATTAGACTTTTATTTGATTCAATTAGCTTTGTAGAATGTATTTGACTTTCATTTGATTCAAATAGCTTTTTTTGAATGTGATTGAATTTCATTTGATTCAATTTTCTTTGTAGATTGCATTTCACTTTCATTTGATTTATATAGCTTTGTTTGAATGTGTTTGACTTTCATTTAAATTAAAAAGCTTTTTTTGAATGTGTTTGACTTTTATTTCATTTAAAAGGCTTTGTTTGAATGTGTTTGACTTTCGTTTGATTCAATTAGCTTTGTTGAATGCATTTGACTTTCATTTGATTCAATTAGCTTTGTTTGAATGTGTTTGACTTTCATTTGATTCAATTAGCTTTGTAGAATGTATTTGACTCTCATTTGATTCAAATAGCTTTGTTTGAATGCGTTTAACTTTCATTTGATTCAATTAGCTTTCTAGAATACATTTCACTTTCATTTAATTTATACAACTTTGTTTGAATGTGTTTAACTTTCATTTGACTCAAATAGCTTTATTTGATTGCGTTTGACTTTCATTTGATACAATTAGCTTTATAGAACGTATTTGACTTTCATTTGATTCAAATAGCTTTATTTGAATGTGTTTGACTTTCATTTGATTCAATTAGTTTTGTAGAATGTATTTGACTTTCATTTGAATCAAATAACTTTGTTTGACTTTGTTTGACTTTCATTTGTTTCAATTTGCATTGTAGAATGTATTTGACTTTCATTTTCTTCAAATAGCTTTGTTTGAATGTGTTTGACTTTCATTTGATTCAATTAGCTTTGTAGAATGTATTTGACATTCATTTAATTAAAATAGCTTTGTTTGAATGTGTTTGACTTTCATTTGATTCAATTAGCTTTGTTTGAATGTGTTTGACTTTCATTTGATTTAAAAGGCTTTATTTGAATGTGTTTGACTTTCATTTGATGCAATTAGCTTTGTAGAATGTATTTTACTTTTATTTGATTTAATTAGCTTTGTTTGAAATTATTTGACTCTCATTTGATTCAAATAGCTTTGTTTGAATGTGTTTTACTTTCGTTTGATTCAATTATCTTTGTAGAATGTATTTAACTTTCATTTGATTCGAATAGCTTTATTTGAATGTGTTTGACTTTCATTTGATTCAATTAGCTTTGTAGAATGTATTTGACATTCATTTAATTAAAATAGCTTTGTTCGAATGTGTTTGACTTTCATTTGATTCAAATAGCTTTATTTGAATGTGTTTAACACTCTTTTGTTTCAATTAGCTTTGTAGAATGTATTTGACTTTCATTTGATTCAAAAGCTTTGTTTGAATGTGTTTGACTTTCATTTGATTCAAATAGCTTTGTTTGAATGTGTTTGACTTTCATTTGATTCAATTAGCTTTGTAGAATGTATTTGACTTTCATTTGAGTTTAATAACTTTGTTTGACTGTGTTTAACTTTCATTTGTTTTAATTTGCTTTGTAGAATGTATTTGACTTTCATTTTCTTCAAATAGCTTTGTTTGAATGTGTTTCACTTTCATTTGATTCAATTAGCTTTGTAGAATGTATTTGACATTCATTTAGTTAAAATAGCTTTGTTTGAATGTGTTTGACTTTCATTTGATTCAATTAGCTTTGTTTGAATGTGTTTGACTTTCATTTGATTCAATTAGCTTTGTAGAATGTATTTTACTTTTATTTCATTTAATTAGCTTTGTTTGAATTTATTTGACTCTCATTTGATTCAAACAGTTTTGTTTGAATGTGTTTGACTTTCATTTGATTCAATTAGCTTTGTAGAATGTATTTGACTTTCATTTGATTCAAATAGCTTTATTTGAATGTGTTTGACTTTCATTTGATTCAATTAGCTTTGTAGAATGTATTTGACTTTCATTTGATTCGAAATCTTTGTTTGAATGTGTTTGACTTTCATTTGATTCAATTAGCTTTGTTTGAATGTGTTTGACTTTAATTTAATTTAATTAGCTTTGTAGAATGTATTTGACTTACATTTGATTCAAATAGCTTTGTTTGAATGTTTTTGACTTTCATTTGATTCAATTAGCTTTGTAGAACGTATTTGACTTTTATTTGATTTAATTAGCTTTGTTTGAACATGTTTAACTCTCATTTGATTCAAATTGCTTTGTTTGAATGTGTTTGAGTTTCATTTGATTCAATTAGCTTTGTAGAATGTATTTGACTTTCATTTGATTCAAATAGCTTTGTTTGAATGTGATTGAATTTCATTTGATTCAATTTTCTTTGTAGATTGCATTTCACTTTCATTTGATTTATATAGCTTTGTTTGAATGTGTTTGACTTTCATTTAAATTAAAAAGCTTTTTTTGAATGTGTTTGACTTTTATTTGATTTAAAAGGCTTCGTTTGAATGTGTTTGACTTTCATTTGATTCAATTAGCTTTGTAGAATGTATTTTACTTTTATTTGATTCAAATAGCTTTGTTTGAATGTGATTGAATTTCATTTGATTCAATTTTCTTTGTAGATTGCATTTCACTTTCATTTGATTTATATAGCTTTGTTTGAATGTGTTTGACTTTCATTTAAATTAAAAAGCTTTTTTAGAATGTGTTTGACTTTTATTTGATTTAAAAGGCTTTGTTTGAATGTGTTTGACTTTTATTTGATTCAATTAGCTTTGTTGAATGCATTTGACTTTCATTTGATTCAATTAGCTTTGTTTGAATGTGTTTGAGTTTCATTTGATTCAATTAGCTTTGTAGAATGTATTTGACTATCATTTGATTCAAATAGCTTTGTTTGAATGCGTTTAACTTTCATTTGATTCAATTAGGTTTCTAGAATACATTTCACTTTCATTTAATTTTTACAACTTTGTTTGAATGTGTTTAACTTTCATTTGACTCAAATAGCTTTATTTGATTGCGTTTGACTTTCATTTGATACAATTAGCTTTGTAGAACGTATTGACTTTCATTTGATTCAAATAGCTTTATTTGAATGCGTTTGACTTTCATTTGATTCAATTAGCTTTGTAGAATGTATTTGACTTTCATTTGAATCAAATGACTTTGTTTGACTGTGTTTGACTTTCATTTGTTTCAATTTGCATTGTAGAATGTATTTGACTTTCATTTTCTTCAAATAGCTTTGTTTGAATGTGTTTGACTTTCATTTGATTCAATTAGCTTTGTAGAATGTATTTGACATTCATTTAATTAAAATAGCTTTGTTTGAATGTGTTTGACTTTCATTTGATTCAATTAGCTTTGTTTGAATGTGTTTGACTTTCATTTGATTTAAAAGGCTTTGTTTGAATGTGTTTGACTTTTATTTGATGCAATTAGCTTTGTAGAATGTATTTTACTTTTATTTGATTTAATTAGCTTTGTTTGAATTTATTTGACTCTCATTTGATTCAAATAGCTTTGTTTGAATGTGTTTTACTTTCATTTGATTCAATTATCTTTGTAGAATGTATTTGACTTTCATTTGATTCGAATAGCTTTATTTGAATGTGTTTGACTTTCATTTGATTCAATTAGCTTTGTAGAATGTATTTGACATTCATTTAATTAAAGTAGCTTTGTTCGAATGTGTTTGTCTTTCATTTGATTCAAATAGCTTTATTTGAATGTGTTTAAATTTCATTTGATTCAATTAGCTTTGTAGAATGTATTTGACTTTCATTTGATTCAAAATCTTTGTTTGAATGTGTTTGACTTTCATTTGATTCAAATAGCTTTGTTTGAATGTGTTTGACTTTCATTTGATTCAATTAGCTTTGTAGAATGTATTTGACTTTCATTTGAGTTTAATAACTTTGTTTGACTGTGTTTGACTTTCATTTGTTTTAATTTGCTTTGTAGAATGTATTTGACTTTCATTTTCTTCAAATAGCTTTGTTTGAATGTGTTTCACTTTCATTTGATTCAATTAGCTTTGTAGAATGTATTTGACATTCATTTAGTTAAAATAGCTTTGTTTGAATGTGTTTGACTTTCATTTGATTCAATTAACTTTGTTTGAATGTGTTTGACTTTCATTTGATTCAATTAACTTTGTAGAATGTATTTGACTTTCATTTGATTCAAATAGCTTTGTTTGAATGTGTTTGACTTTCAATTGATTCAATTAGCTTTGTAGAATGTATTTTACTGTCATTGATTCAAATAGATTTGTTTGAATAATTTTGAATTTCATTTAATTCAATTTGCTTTGTAGAATGCATTTCACTTTCATTTGATTTATATAGCTTTGTTTGAATGTGTTTGACTTTCATTTAAATTAAAAAGCTTTTTTTGAATGTGTTTGACTTTCATTTGATTTAAAAGACTTTGTTTGAATGTGTTTGACTTTTATTTGATTCAACTAGCTTTGTAGAATGTATTTTACTTTTATTTCATTTAATTAGCTTTGTTTGAATTTATTTGACTCTCATTTGATTCAAACAGTTTTGTTTGAATGTGTTTGACTTTCATTAGATTCAATTAGCTTTGTAGAATGTATTTGACTTTCATTTGATTCAAGTAGCTTTATTTGAATGTGTTTGACTTTCATTTGATTCAATTAGCTTTGTAGAATGTATTTGACTTTCATTTGATTCGAAATCTTTGTTTGAATGTGTTTGACTTTCATTTGATTCAATTAGCTTTGTTTGAATGTGTTTGACTTTAATTTAATTCAATTAGCTTTGTAGAATGTATTAGACTTTTATTTGATTTAATTAGCTTTGTTTGAATGTATTTGACTCTCATTTGAATTAAATAGCTTTGTTTGAATGTGTTTTACTTTCATTTGATTCAATTAGCTTTGTAGAATGTATTTGACTTTCATTTGATTGAAATAGCTTTATTTGAATGTGTTTGACTTTCATTTGATTCAATTAGCTTTGTAGAATTTATTTTCATTTGATTCGAAATCTTTGTTTGAATGTGTTTGACTTTCATTTGATTCGATTAGCTTTGTTTGAATGTGTTTGACTTTAATTTAATTCAATTAGCTTTGTAGAATATATTAGACTTTTATTTGATTCAATTAGCTTTGTAGAATGTATTTGACTTTCATTTGATTAAATAGCTTTGTTTGAATGTGATTGAATTTCATTTGATTCAATTTGCTTTGTAGATTGCATTTCACTTTCATTTGATTTATATAGCTTTGTTTGAATGTGTTTGACTTTCATTTGATTCAATTAGCTTTGTAAAATGTATTTGACTTTCATTTGATTCAAATAGCTTTGTTTGAATGTGTTTGACTTTCATTTGATTCAATTAGCTTTGTAGAATGTATTTGACTTTCATTTGATTCAAATAGCTTTATTTGAATGTGTTTGACTTTCATTTGATTCAATTAGCTTTGTAGAATGTATTTGACTTTCATTTGATTCGAAATCTTTGTTTGAATGTGTTTGACTTTCATTTGATTCAATTAGCTTTGTTTGAATGTGTTTGACTTTAATTTAATTTAATTAGCTTTGTAGAATGTATTTGACTTACATTTGATTCAAATAGCTTTGTTTGAATGTTTTTGACTTTCATTTGATTCAATTAGCTTTGTAGAACGTATTTGACTTTTATTTGATTTAATTAGCTTTGTTTGAACATGTTTAACTCTCATTTGATTCAAATTGCTTTGTTTGAATGTGTTTGAGTTTCATTTGATTCAATTAGCTTTGTAGAATGTATTTGACTTTCATTTGATTCAAATAGCTTTGTTTGAATGTGATTGAATTTCATTTGATTCAATTTTCTTTGTAGATTGCATTTCACTTTCATTTGATTTATATAGCTTTGTTTGAATGTGTTTGACTTTCATTTAAATTAAAAAGCTTTTTTTGAATGTGTTTGACTTTTATTTGATTTAAAAGGCTTCGTTTGAATGTGTTTGACTTTCATTTGATTCAATTAGCTTTGTAGAATGTATTTTACTTTTATTTGATTTAATTAGCTTTGTTTGAATTTATTTGACTCTCCTTTGATTCAAATAGCTTTGTTTGAATGTGTTTGACTTTCATTTGATTCAATTAGCTTTGTAGAATGTATTTGACTTTCATTTGATTCAAATAGCTTTATTTGAATGTGTTTGACTTTCATTTGATTCAATTAGCTTTGTAGAATGTATTTGACTTTCATTAGATTCAAAATCTTTGTTTGAATGTGTTTGACTTTCATTTGATTCAAATAGCTTTGTTTGAATGTGTTTGACTTTCATTTGATTCAATTAGCTTTGTAGAATGTATTTGACTTTCATTTGATTCAAATAGCTTTGTTTGAATGTGTTTGACTTTCTTTTATTTCAATTAGCTTTGTAGAATGTATTTGACTGTCATTTGATTCTAATAGCTTTGTTTGAATGTGTTTGAATTTCATTTAATTCAATTTGCTTTGTAGAATGCATTTCACTTTCATTTGATTTATATAGCTTTGTTTGAATGTGTTTTACTATCATTTAAATTAAAAAGCTTTTTTTGAATGTGTTTGACTTTCATTTTATTTAAAAGGCTTTGTTTGAATGTGTTTGACTTTCATTTGACGCAATTAGCTTTGTAGAATGTATTTTACTTTTATTTCATTAAATTAGCTTTGTTTGAATTTATTTGACTCTCATTTGATTCAAACAACTTTGTTTGAATGTGTTTGACTTTCATTTGATTCAATTAGCTTTGTAGAATGTATTTGACTTTCATTTGATTGAAATAGCTTTATTTGAATGTGTTTGACTTTCATTTGATTCAATTAGCTTTGTAGATTGTATTTGATTTTCTTTTGATTCGAAATCTTTATTTGAATGTGTTTGACTTTCATTTGATTCAATTAGCTTTGTTTGAATGTGTTTGACTTTAATTTAATTCAATTAGCGTTGTAGAATGTATTAGACTTTTATTTGATTTAATTAGCTTTGTTTGAATGTATTTGACTCTCATTTGAATTAAATAGCTTTGTTTGAATGTGTTTGACTTTCATTTGATTCAATTAGCTTTGTAGAATGTATTTGACTTTCATTTGATTGAAATAACTTTATTTGAATGTGTTTGACTTTCATTTGATTCAATTAGCTTTGTAGAATTTATTTTCATTTGATTCGAAATCTTTGTTTGAATGTGTTTGACTTTCATTTGATTCAATTAGCTTTGTTTGAATGTGTTTCACTTTAATTTAATTCAATTAGCTTTGTAGAATATATTAGACTTTTATTTGTTTCAATTAGCTTTGTAGAATGTATTTGACTTTCATTTGATTCAAATAGCTTTGTTTGAATGTGATTAAATTTCATTTGATTCAATTTGCTTTGTAGATTGCATTTCACTTTCATTTGATTTATATAGCTTTGTTTGAATGTGTTTGACTTTCATTTAAATTAAAAAGCTTTTTTTGAATGTGTTTGACTTTTATTTGATTTAAAAGGCTTTGTTTGAATGTGTTTGACTTTCATTTGATTCAATTAGCTTTGTTGAATGCATTTGACTTTCATTTGATTCAATTAGCTTTGTTTAAATGTGTTTGACTTTCATTTGATTCAATTAGCTTTGTAGAATGTATTTGACTTTCATTTGAATCAAATAACTTTGTTTGACTGTGTTTGACTTTCATTTGTTTCAATTTGCATTGTAGAATGTATTTGACTTTCATTTTCTTCAAATAGCTTTGTTTGAATGTGTTGGACTTTCATTTGATTCAATTAGCTTTGTAGAATGTATTTGACATTCATTTAATTAAAATAGCTTTGTTTGAATGTGTTTGACTTTCATTTGATTCAATTAGCTTTGTTTGAATGTGTTTGACTTTCATTTGATTTAAAAGGCTTTGTTTGAATGTGTTTGACTTTCATTTGATGCAATTAGCTTTGTAGAATGTATTTTACTTTTATTTGATTTAATTAGCTTTGTTTGAATTTATTTGACTCTCATTTGATTCAAATAGCTTTGTTTGAATGTGTTTTACTTTCGTTTGATTCAATTATCTTTGTAGAATGTATTTAACTTTCATTTGATTCAAATAGCTTTATTTGAATGTGTTTGACTTTCATTTGATTCAATTAGCTTTGTAGAATGTATTTGACATTCATTTAATTAAAATAGCTTTGTTCGAATGTGTTTGACTTTCATTTGATTCAAATAGCTTTATTTGAATGTGTTTAACTTTCTTTTGATTCAATTAGCTTTGTAGAATGTATTTGACTTTCATTTGATTCAAAATCTTTGTTTGAATGTGTTTGACTTTCATTTGATTCAAATAGCTTTGTTTGAATGTGTTTGACTTTCATTTGATTTAATTAGCTTTGTAGAATGTATTTGACTTTCATTTGAGTTTAATAACTTTGTTTGACTGTGTTTGACTTTCATTTGTTTTAATTTGCTTTGTAGAATGTATTTGACTTTCATTTTCTTTAAATAGCTTTGTTTGAATGTGTTTCACCTTCATTTGATTCAATTAGCTTTGTAGAATGTATTTGACATTCATTTAGTTAAAATAGCTTTGTTTGAATGTGTTTGACTTTCATTTGATTCAATTAGCTTTGTTTGAATGTGTTTGACTTTCATTTGATTCAATTAGCTTTGTAGAATGTATTTTACTTTTATTTCATTTAATTAGCTTTGTTTTAATTTATTTGACTCTCATTTGATTCAAACAGTTTTGTTTGAATGTGTTTGACTTTCATTTGATTCAATTAGCTTTGTAGAATGTATTTGACTTTCATTTGATTCAAATAGCTTTATTTGAATGTGTTTGACTTTCATTTGATTCAATTAGCTTTGTAGAATGTATTTGACTTTCATTTGATTCGAAATCTTTGTTTGAATGTGTTTGACTTTCATTTGATTCAATTAGCTTTGTTTGAATGTGTTTGACTTTAATTTAATTCAATTAGCTTTGTAGAATGTATTAGACTTTTATTTGATTTAATTAGCTTTGTTTGAATGTATTTGACTCTCATTTGAATTAAATAGCTTTGTTTGAATGTGTTTGACTTTCATTTGATTCAATTAGCTTTGTAGAATGTATTTGACTTTCATTTGATTGAAATAGCTTTATTTGAATGTGTTTGACTTTCATTTGATTCAATTAGCTTTGTAGAATGTATTTGACTTTCATTTGATTCAAATAGCTTTGTTTGAATGTGATTGAATTTCATTTGATTCAATTTGCTTTGTAGATTGCATTTCACTTTCATTTGATTTATATAGCTTTGTTTGAATGTGTTTGACTTTCATTTAAATTAAAAAGCTTTTTTAGAATGTGTTTGACTTTTATTTGATTTAAAAGGCTTTGTTTGAATGTGTTTGACTTTTATTTGATTCAATTAGCTTTGTTGAATGCATTTGACTTTCATTTGATTCAATTAGCTTTGTTTGAATGTGTTTGAGTTTCATTTGATTCAATTAGCTTTGTAGAATGTATTTGACTATCATTTGATTCAAATAGCTTTGTTTGAATGCGTTTAACTTTCATTTGATTCAATTAGCTTTCTAGAATACATTTCACTTTCATTTAATTTTTACAACTTTGTTTGAATGTGTTTAACTTTCATTTGACTCAAATAGCTTTATTTGATTGCGTTTGACTTTCATTTGATACAATTAGCTTTGTAGAACGTATTGACTTTCATTTGATTCAAATAGCTTTATTTGAATGCGTTTGACTTTCATTTGATTCAATTAGCTTTGTAGAATGTATTTGACTTTCATTTGAATCAAATGACTTTGTTTGACTGTGTTTGACTTTCATTTGTTTCAATTTGCATTGTAGAATGTATTTGACTTTCATTTTCTTCAAATAGCTTTGTTTGAATGTGTTTGACTTTCATTTGATTCAATTAGCTTTGTAGAATGTATTTGACATTCATTTAATTAAAATAGCTTTGTTTGAATGTGTTTGACTTTCATTTGATTCAATTAGCTTTGTTTGAATGTGTTTGACTTTCATTTGATTTAAAAGGCTTTGTTTGAATGTGTTTGACTTTTATTTGATGCAATTAGCTTTGTAGAATGTATTTTACTTTTATTTGATTTAATTAGCTTTGTTTGAATTTATTTGACTCTCATTTGATTCAAATAGCTTTGTTTGAATGTGTTTTACTTTCATTTGATTCAATTATCTTTGTAGAATGTATTTGACTTTCATTTGATTCGAATAGCTTTATTTGAATGTGTTTGACTTTCATTTGATTCAATTAGCTTTGTAGAATGTATTTGACATTCATTTAATTAAAGTAGCTTTGTTCGAATGTGTTTGTCTTTCATTTGATTCAAATAGCTTTATTTGAATGTGTTTAAATTTCATTTGATTCAATTAGCTTTGTAGAATGTATTTGACTTTCATTTGATTCAAAATCTTTGTTTGAATGTGTTTGACTTTCATTTGATTCAAATAGCTTTGTTTGAATGTGTTTGACTTTCATTTGATTCAATTAGCTTTGTAGAATGTATTTGACTTTCATTTGAGTTTAATAACTTTGTTTGACTGTGTTTGACTTTCATTTGTTTTAATTTGCTTTGTAGAATGTATTTGACTTTCATTTTCTTCAAATAGCTTTGTTTGAATGTGTTTCACTTTCATTTGATTCAATTAGCTTTGTAGAATGTATTTGACATTCATTTAGTTAAAATAGCTTTGTTTGAATGTGTTTGACTTTCATTTGATTCAATTAACTTTGTTTGAATGTGTTTGACTTTCATTTGATTCAATTAACTTTGTAGAATGTATTTGACTTTCATTTGATTCAAATAGCTTTGTTTGAATGTGTTTGACTTTCAATTGATTCAATTAGCTTTGTAGAATGTATTTTACTGTCATTGATTCAAATAGATTTGTTTGAATAATTTTGAATTTCATTTAATTCAATTTGCTTTGTAGAATGCATTTCACTTTCATTTGATTTATATAGCTTTGTTTGAATGTGTTTGACTTTCATTTAAATTAAAAAGCTTTTTTTGAATGTGTTTGACTTTCATTTGATTTAAAAGACTTTGTTTGAATGTGTTTGACTTTTATTTGATTCAACTAGCTTTGTAGAATGTATTTTACTTTTATTTCATTTAATTAGCTTTGTTTGAATTTATTTGACTCTCATTTGATTCAAACAGTTTTGTTTGAATGTGTTTGACTTTCATTAGATTCAATTAGCTTTGTAGAATGTATTTGACTTTCATTTGATTCAAGTAGCTTTATTTGAATGTGTTTGACTTTCATTTGATTCAATTAGCTTTGTAGAATGTATTTGACTTTCATTTGATTCGAAATCTTTGTTTGAATGTGTTTGACTTTCATTTGATTCAATTAGCTTTGTTTGAATGTGTTTGACTTTAATTTAATTCAATTAGCTTTGTAGAATGTATTAGACTTTTATTTGATTTAATTAGCTTTGTTTGAATGTATTTGACTCTCATTTGAATTAAATAGCTTTGTTTGAATGTGTTTTACTTTCATTTGATTCAATTAGCTTTGTAGAATGTATTTGACTTTCATTTGATTGAAATAGCTTTATTTGAATGTGTTTGACTTTCATTTGATTCAATTAGCTTTGTAGAATTTATTTTCATTTGATTCGAAATCTTTGTTTGAATGTGTTTGACTTTCATTTGATTCGATTAGCTTTGTTTGAATGTGTTTGACTTTAATTTAATTCAATTAGCTTTGTAGAATATATTAGACTTTTATTTGATTCAATTAGCTTTGTAGAATGTATTTGACTTTCATTTGATTAAATAGCTTTGTTTGAATGTGATTGAATTTCATTTGATTCAATTTGCTTTGTAGATTGCATTTCACTTTCATTTGATTTATATAGCTTTGTTTGAATGTGTTTGACTTTCATTTGATTCAATTAGCTTTGTAAAATGTATTTGACTTTCATTTGATTCAAATAGCTTTGTTTGAATGTGTTTGACTTTCATTTGATTCAAATAGCTTTGTTTGAATGTGTTTGACTTTCATTTAATTCAATTAGCTTTGTAGAATGTATTTGACTTTCATTTGAATCAAATAACTTTGTTTGAATGTTTTTGACTTTCATTTGATTCAATTAGCTTTGTAGAATGTATTTGACTTTCATTTGATTCAAATAGCTTTGTTTGAATGTGTTTGACTTTCATTTGATTCAATTAGCTTTGTAAAATGTATTTGACTCTCATTTGATTCAAATAGCTTTGTTTGAACATGTTTGACTCTCATTTGATTCAAATAGCTTTGTTTGAATGTGTTTGAGTTTCATTTGATTCAATTAGCTTTGTAGAATGTATTTGACTTTCATTTGATTCAAATAGCTTAGTTTGAATGTGATTGAATTTCAGTTGATTCAATTTGCTTTGTAGATTGCATTTCACTTTCATTTGATTTATATAGCTTTGTTTGAATGTGTTTGACTTTCATTTAAATTAAAAAGCTGTTTTTGAATGTGTTTGACTTTTATTTGATTTATAAGGCTTTGTTTGAATGTGTTTGACTTTCATTTGATTCAATTAGCTTTGTAAAATGTATTTTACTTTTATTTGATTTAATTAGCTTTGTTTGAATTTATTTGACTCTCCTTTGATTCAAATAGCTTTGTTTAAATGTGTTTTGTCTTTCATTTGATTCAATTAGCTTTTGTAGAATGTATTTGACTTTCATTTGATTCAAATAGCTTTATTTGAATGTGTTTGACTTTCATTTGATTCAATTAGCTTTGTAGAATGTATTTGACTTAAATAGCTTTGTTTGAATGTGTTTGACTTTCATTTGATTCAAATAGCTTTATTTGAATGTGTTTGACTTTCATTTGATTCAATTAGCTTTGTAGAATGATTTGACTTTCATTTCGATTCAATTAGCTTTGTTTGAATGAGTTTGACTTTCATTTGATTCAATTAGCTTTGTAGAATGTATTTGACTCTCATTTGATTCAAATAGCTTTGTTTGAATGCGTTTAACTTTCATTTGATTCAATTAGCTTTGTAGAATGTATTTGACTGTCATTTGATTCAAATAGCTTCGTTTGAATGTGTTTGAATTTCATTTAATTCAATTTGCTTTGTAGAATGCATTTCACTTTCATTTGATTTATATAGCTTTGTTTGAATGTGTTTGACTATCATTTAAATTAAAAAGCTTTTTTTGAATGTGTTTGACTTTCAGTTGATTCAAAAGGCTTTGTTTGAATGTGTTTGACTTTCATTTGACGCAATTAGCTTTGTAAAATGTATTTTACTTTTATTTGATTTAATTAGCTTTGTTTGAATTTATTTGACTCTCATTTGATTCAAATAGCTTTATTTGAATGTGTTTGACTTTCATTTCATTCAATTAGCTTTGTTGAATGTATTTGACTTTCATTTGATTCAAAATAGCTTTGTTTGAATGTGTTTGACTTTCATTTGATTCAAATAGCTTTGTTTGAATGTGTTTGACTTTCATTTGATTCAATTAGCTTTGTAGAATGTATTTGACTTTCATTTGATTCAAATAGCTTTGTTTAAATGGTGTTATGAACTTTGCTTTGTGAATTTTTTTTTATTTAATTTTTGCTTTGTTTGATTGTTTATATTGTTTATTAATAAGCTTTTATGTTGAATGTGTAAGTTGATTTCATTTGATTCAATTGCTTTGTAGAATGTATTTTAACTTTTATTTGATTTATTAGCTTTGTTTGAATTTATTTGACTCTCATTTGATTCAAATAGCTTTGTTTGAATGTGTTTGACTTTCATTTGATTCAATTAGCTTTGTAGAATGTATTTGACTTTCATTTGATTCAAATAGCTTTGTTTGAATGTGTTTGACTTTCATTTGATTTAATTAGCTTTGTAGAATTATTTACTTCATTTGATTCAAAATGCTTTTGTTTGAATGTGCTTTGACTTTCATTTGATTCAAATAGCTGAATGTGTTTTGACTTTCATTTGATTCAATTAGCTTTGTAGAATGTTGACTTTCATTTGATTCAATTAGCTTTGTAGAATGTATTTGACTTTCATTTGATTCAAATAGCTTTGTTTGAATGTGTTTGAACTTTCAATTTGATTTCAAATAGCTTTGTTTGAATGTGTTTTGACTTTCATTTGATTCAAATAGCTTTGTTTGAATGTGTTTGACTTTCATTTGATTCAATTAGCTTTGTTGAATGATTTGACTTTCATTTGATTTAAATAGCTTTGTTTGAATGTGTTTGACTTTCATTTGAAATTAAAATAGCTTTTGTTTGAATGTGTTTGACTTATTTATTTACTTTGATTCAATATTAAGCTTTGTTTGAATGTGTTTGACTTTCATTTGATTCAATTTAGCTTTGTTTGAAAATGTATTTGACTTTCATTTGATTCAATTAGCTTTGTTTGAATGTATTTGACTTTCATTTGATTCAATTAGCTTTGTTTGAATGTGTTTGACTTTCATTGAATTTAATCTTTGTGAATGTGACTTAATTTGTTTAATTAGCTTTGTATTTGACTTTCATTTATTCAAATAGCTTTGTTTTAATGTAAGTATTGACTTTTCATTTGATTCAAATAGCTTTGTTGAATGTATTTGACTTTCATTTGATTCAAATAGCTTTGTTTGAATGTGTTTGACTTTCATTTGATTCAATTAGCTTTGTTTGAATGTATTTGACTTTCATTTGATTCAAATAGCTTTGTTTGAAATGTGTTTTGACTTTCATTTGATTCAATTAGCTTTGTAGAATGTATTTTGACTTTCATTTGATTCAAATAGCTTTGTTTGAATGTGTTTGATTTCATTTGATCAATTAGCTTGTAGATGATTTACTTTCATTTGATTCAAATAGCTTTGTTTGAATGTGTTTTACTTTCATTTTTCAATTATCTTTTTTGAATGTGTTTGACTTTCATTTGATTCAAATAGCTTTTTTTGAATGTGTTTGACTTTCATTTGATTCAATTAGCTTTGTAAATGTAATTTGACTATTCATTTGATTCAAAATAGCTTTGTTTGAATGTGTTTGACTTTCATTTGATTCAATTTGCTTTTGATTCTTGAATGTTTTAAGCTTTCATTTGATTCAATTAGCTTTGTTAGAATGTATTTGACTTTCATTTGATTCAAAATCTTTGTTTGAATGTGTTTGACTTTCATTTGATTCAATAGCTTTGTTTGAATGTGTTTGACTTTCATTTGATTTAATTAGCTTTGTAGAATGTATTTGACTTTCATTTGAGTTTAATAACTTTGTTTGACTGTGTTTGACTTTCATTTGTTTTAATTTGCTTTGTAGAATGTATTTGACTTTCATTTTCTTTAAATAGCTTTGTTTGAATGTGTTTCACCTTTCATTTGATTCAATTAGCTTTGTAGAATTATTTGACATTCATTTAGTTAAAATAGCTTTGTTTGAATGTGTTTGACTTTCATTTGATTCAATTAGCTTTGTTTGAATGTGTTTGACTTTCATTTGATTCAATTAGCTTTGTAGAATGTATTTTACTTTTATTTCATTTAATTAGCTTTGTTTTAATTTATTTGACTCTCATTTGATTCAAACAGTTTTGTTTGAATGTGTTTGACTTTCATTTGATTCAATTAGCTTTGTAGAATGTATTTGACTTTCATTTGATTCAAATAGCTTTTTTGAATGTGTTTGACTTTCATTTGATTCAATTAGCTTTGTAGAATGTATTTGACTTTCATTTGATTCGAAATCTTTGTTTGAATGTGTTTGACTTTCATTTGATTCAATTAGCTTTGTTTGAATGTGTTTGACTTTAATTTAATTCAATTAGCTTTGTAGAATGTATTGACTTTTATTTGATTTAATTAGCTTTTGTTTGAATGTATTTGACTCTCATTTGAATTCAAATAGCTTTGTTTGAATGTGTTTGACTTTTCATTTGATTCAATTAGCTTTGTAGAATGTATTTGACTTTCATTTGATTCAAATAGCTTTGTTTGAATGTGTTTGACTTTCATTTGATTCCAATTAGCTTTGTAGAATGTATTTGACTTTCATTTGATTCAAATAGCTTTGTTTGAATGTGATTGAATTTCATTTGATTCAATTTGCTTTGTAGATTGCATTTCACTTTCATTTGATTTATATAGCTTTGTTTGAATGTGTTTGACTTTCATTTAAATTAAAAAGCTTTTTTAGAATGTGTTTGACTTTTATTTGATTTAAAAGGCTTTGTTTGAATGTGTTTGACTTTTATTTGATTCAATTAGCTTTGTTGAATGCATTTGACTTTCATTTGATTCAATTAGCTTTGTTTGAATGTGTTTGAGTTTCATTTGATTCAATTAGCTTTGTAGAATGTATTTGACTATCATTTGATTCAAATAGCTTGTTTGAATGCGTTTAACTTTCATTTGATTCATTAGCTTTCTAGAATACATTTCACTTTCATTTAATTTTTTACAACTTTGTTTGAATGTGTTTAACTTTCATTTGACTCAAATAGCTTTATTTGATTGCTGTTTGACTTTCATTTGATACAATTAGCTTTGTAGAACGTATTTGACTTTCATTTGATTCAAATAGCTTTATTTGAATGCGTTTGACTTTCATTTGATTCAATTAGCTTTGTAGAATGTATTGACTTTCATTTGAATAAATGACTTTGTTTGACTGTGTTTGACTTTCATTTGTTTCAATTTTGCATTGTAGAATGTATTTTGACTTTCATTTCTTCAAATAGCTTTGTTTGAATGTGTTTGACTTTCATTTGATTCAATTAGCTTTGTAGAATGTATTTGACATTCATTTAATTAAAATAGCTTTGTTTGAATGTGTTTGACTTTCATTTGATTCAATTAGCTTTGTTTGAATGTGTTTGACTTTTCATTTGATTTAAAAGGCTTTGTTTGAATGTGTTTGACTTTTATTTGATGCAATTAGCTTTGTAGAATGTATTTTGACTTTTATTTGATTTAATTAGCTTTGTTGAATTTATTTGACTCTCATTTGATTCAAATAGCTTTGTTTGAATGTGTTTTACTTTCATTTGATTCAATTATCTTTGTAGAATGTATTTGACTTTCATTTGATTCGAATAGCTTTATTTGAATGTGTTTGACTTTCATTTGATTCAATTAGCTTTGTAGAATGTATTTGACATTCATTTAATTAAAGTAGCTTTGTTCGAATGTGTTTGTCTTTTCATTTGATTCAAATAGCTTTATTTTGAATGTGTTTAGAATTTCATTTGATTCAATTAGCTTTGTAGAATGTATTTGACTTTCATTTGATTCAAAATCTTTGTTTTGAATGTGTTTGACTTTCATTTGATTCAAATAGCTTTGTTTGAATGTGTTTGACTTTCATTTGATTCAATTAGCTTTGTAGAATGTATTTGACTTTCATTTGAGTTTAATAACTTTGTTTGACTGTGTTTGACTTTCATTTGTTTTAATTTTGCTTTGTAGAATGTATTTGACTTTCATTTTCTTCAAATAGCTTTGTTTGAATGTGTTTCACTTTCATTTGATTCAATTAGCTTTGTAGAATGTATTTGACATTCATTTAGTTAAATAGCTTTGTTTGAATGTGTTTTGACTTTCATTTGATTCAATTAACTTTGTTTGAAATGTGTTTGACTTTCATTTGATTCAATTAACTTTGTAGAATGTATTTGACTTTCATTTGATTCAAATAGCTTTGTTTGAATGTGTTTTGACTTTCAATTGATTCAATTAGCTTTGTAGAATGTATTTTACTGTCATTGATTCAAATAGATTTGTTTGAATAATTTGAATTTCATTTAATTCAATTTGCTTTGTAGAATGCATTTCACTTTCATTTGATTTATATAGCTTTGTTTGAATGTGTTTGACTTTCATTTAAATTAAAAAGCTTTTTTTGAATGTGTTTGACTTTCATTTGATTTAAAAGACTTTGTTTGAATGTGTTTGACTTTTATTTGATTCAACTAGCTTTGTAAGAATGTATTTTACTTTTATTTCATTTAATTAGCTTTGTTTGAATTTATTTGACTCTCATTTGATTCAAACAGTTTTGTTTGAATGTGTTTGACTTTTCATTAGATTCAATTAGCTTTGTAGAATGTATTTGACTTTCATTTGATTCAAGTAGCTTTATTTTGAATGTGTTTGACTTTCATTTGATTCAATTAGCTTTGTAGAATGTATTTGACTTTCATTTGATTCGAAATCTTTGTTTGAATGTGTTTGACTTTCATTTGATTCAATTAGCTTTGTTTGAATGTGTTTGACTTTAATTTAATTCAATTAGCTTTGTAGAATGTATTAGACTTTTATTTGATTTAATTAGCTTTGTTTGAATGTATTTTGACTCTCATTTGAATTAAATAGCTTTGTTTGAATGTGTTTTACTTTCATTTGATTCAATTAGCTTTGTAGAATGTATTTGACTTTCATTTGATTGAAATAGCTTTATTTGAATGTGTTTGACTTTCATTTGATTCAATTAGCTTTGTAGAATTTATTTCTCATTTGATTCGAAATCTTTGTTTGAATGTGTTTGACTTTCATTTGATTCGATTAGCTTTGTTTGAATGTGTTTGACTTTAATTTAATTCAATTAGCTTTGTAGAATATATTAGACTTTTATTTGATTCAATTAGCTTTGTAGAATGTATTTGACTTTCATTTGATTAAATAGCTTTGTTTGAATGTCGATTGAATTTCATTTGAATTCAATTGCTTTGTAGATTGCATTTCACTTTCATTTGATTTAATATAGCTTTGGTTTGAATGTGTTTGACTTTCATTTGATTCAGATTAGCTTTGTAAAATGTAGTTTGACTTTCATTTGATTCAAATAGCTTTGTTTGAATGTGTTTGACTTTCATTTGATTCAAATAGCTTTTGTTTTGAATGTGTTTGACTTTCATTTAATTCAATTAGCTTTGTAGAATGTATTTGACTTTCATTTGAATCAAATAAACTTTGTTTTGAATGTTTTTGTGACTTTCATTTGATTCAATTAGCTTTTGTAGAATGTATTTGACTTTCATTTGATTCAAATAGCTTTGTTTGAATGTTTTTGACTTTCATTTGATTCAATTAGCTTTGTAAAATGTATTTGACTCTCATTTGATTCAAATAGCTTTGTTTGAACATGTTTGACTCTCATTTGATTCAAATAGCTTTGTTTGAATGTGTTTGAGTTTCATTTGATTCAATTAGCTTTGTAGAATGTATTTGACTTTCATTTGATTCAAATAGCTTAGTTTGAATGTGATTGAATTTCAGTTGATTCAATTTGCTTTGTAGATTGCATTTCACTTTCATTTGATTTATATAGCTTTGTTTGAATGTGTTTGACTTTCATTTAAATTAAAAAGCTGTTTTTGAATGTGTTTGACTTTTATTTGATTTATAAGGCTTTGTTTGAATGTGTTTGACTTTCATTTGATTCAATTAGCTTTGTAAAATGTATTTTACTTTTATTTGATTTAATTAGCTTTGTTTGAATTTATTTGACTCTCCTTTGATTCAAATAGCTTTGTTTAAATGTGTTTGTCTTTCATTTGATTCAATTAGCTTTGTAGAATGTATTTGACTTTCATTTGATTCAAATAGCTTTATTTGAATGTGTTTGACTTTCATTTGATTCAATTAGCTTTGTTAGAATGTATTTGACTTTCATTTAATTAAAATAGCTTTGTTTGAATGTGTTTGACTTTCATTTGATTCAAATAGCTTTTATTTGAATGTGTTTGACTTTCATTTGATTCAATTAGCTTTGTAGAATGATTTGACTTTCATTCGATTCAATTAGCTTTGTTTGAATGAGTTTGACTTTCATTTGATTCAATTAGCTTTGTAGAATGTATTTGACTCTCATTTGATTCAAATAGCTTTGTTTGAATGCGTTTAACTTTCATTTGATTCAATTAGCTTTGTAGAATGTATTTGACTGTCATTTGATTCAAATAGCTTCGTTTGATGTGTTTGAATTTCATTTAATTCAATTTGCTTTGTAGAATGCATTTCACTTTCATTTGATTTATATAGCTTTGTTTGAATGTGTTTGACTATCATTTAAATTAAAAAGCTTTTTTTGAATGTGTTTGACTTTCAGTTGATTCAAAAGGCTTTGTTTGAATGTGTTTGACTTTCATTTGACGCAATTAGCTTTGTAAAATGTATTTTACTTTTATTTGATTTAATTAGCTTTGTTTGAATTTATTTGACTCTCATTTGATTCAAATAGCTTTATTTGAATGTGTTTGACTTTCATTTCATTCAATTAGCTTTGTAGAATGTATTTGACTTTCATTTGATTCAAAATCTTTGTTTGAATGTGTTTGACTTTCATTTGATTCAAATTAGCTTTGTTTGAATGTGTTAGACTTTCATTTGATTCAATTAGCTTTGTAGAATGTATTTGACTTTGATTTGATTCAAATAGCTTTGTTTAAATGTGTTTGACTTTCTTTTGAAGAAATTAGCTTTGTAGAATGTATTTGACTGTCATTTGATTCAATGCTTTTTTGAATGTGTTTGAATTTCATTTAATCAATTTGCTTTGTAGAATGCATTTCACTTTCATTTGATTTATATAGCTTTGTTTGAATGTGTTTGACTATCATTTAAATTAAAAAGCTTTATTTTGAATGTGTTTGACTTTCAGTTGATTTAAAAGGCTTTGTTTGAATGTGTTTGACTTTCATTTGACGCAATTAGCTTTGTAGAATGTATTTTACTTTTATTTGATTTAATTAGCTTTGTTTGAATTTATTTGACTCTCATTTGATTCAAATAGCTTTGTTTGAATGTGTTTGACTTTCATTTGATTTCAATTAGCTTTGTAGAATGTATTTGACTTTCATTGATTCAAATAGCTTTATTTGAATTTGTTTTGACTTTCATTTGATTTAATTAGCTTTGTAGAATGTATTTAACATTCATTTAATTAAAATAGCTTTGTTTGAATGTGTTTGACTTTCATTTGATTCAAATAGCTTTATTTGAATGTGTTTGACTTTCATTTGATTCAATTAGCTTTGTAGAATGTATTTGACTCTCATTTGATTCAAATAGCTTTGTTTGAATGCGTTTAACTTTCATTTGATTCAATTAGCTTTGTAGAATGCATTTCACTTTCATTTGATTTAAATAACTTTGTTTCAATGCGTTTGACTTTCATTTGATTCAAATAGCTTTATTTTAATGTGTTTGACTTTTATTTGATACAATTAGCTTTGTTGAACGTATTTGACATTCATTTGATTAAAATAGCTTTGTTTGAATGTGTTTGACTTTCATTTGATTCAATTTGCTTTGTTTGAATGTGTTTTTAACTTTCATTTGATTCTATTAGCTTTGTTGAATGTATTTGACTTTCATTTGATTCAATTAGCTTTGTTTGAATGTGTTGACTTTCATTTGATTCAATTATCTTTGTCGAATGTATTTGACTTTTTTTGATTTAATTAGCTTTGTTTGAATGTTTTTTACTCTCATTTAATTCAAATAGCTTTGTTTTAATGTGTTTCACTTTTATTTGATTCAATTAGCTTTGTAGAACGTATTTGACTTTCATTTGATTCAAATAGCTTTGTTTGAATGTGTTTGACTTTCATTTGAT
>NW_018744655.1:0-68671 GCF_001683475.1 Chenopodium quinoa
AAAGTCAAATGCATTCCACAAAGCTAATTGAATCAAATGAAAGTCAAACAAATTCAAACTAAGCTAATTGAATCAAATGAAAGTCTAATGCTTTCTACAAAGCTAATTGAATCAAATAAAGTCAAACACATTCAAACAAACCTTTTTGAATCAAATGAAAGTCAAATGCATTCATCAAAGCTAATTGAATCAAATGAAAGTCAAATGCATTCTACAAAGCTAATTAAATCAAATGAAAGTAAAACACATTCAAACAAAGCTAATTGATTCAAATGAAAGTCAAACACATTCAAACATAGCTTTTTGAATCATATGAAAGTCAAATGCATTCCACAAATCTAATTGAATCAAATGAAAGTCAAATGCATTCTACAAAGCGAAATGAATAAAATAAAAGTCAAATTCATTCAAACAAAGCTTTTTGAATCAAATGAAGGTCAAATGCATTCAACAAAGCTATCAAATGAAAGTCAAATGGATTCTACAAAGCTAATTAAATGAAATGAAAGTCAAACGTATTCAAACAAAGCTAATTGAATCAAATGAAATTCTAATACATTCTACAAAGCTAATAAAAATCAAATAAAAGTCAAACACATTCAAACAAAGCATTTTGAATCAAATGAAAGTCAAATGCATTCAACAAAGCTAATTGAATAAAATGAAAGTCAAACACATTCAATCAAAGCTAATTGAATCAAATGAAAGTCTAATGCATTCTACAAAGCTAATTGAATCAAATGAAAGTCAAACACATTCAAACAAAGCTTTTTGAATCAAATGAAAGTCAAATGCATTCATCAAAGCTAATTAGATCAAATGAAAGTCAAATGCCATTTAACAAAGCTAATTAAATCAAATGAAAGTAAAACACATTCAAACAAAGCTAATTGATTCAAATGAAAGTCAAACACATTCAAACAAAGCTTTTTGAATCATATGAAAGTCAAATGCATTCCACAAAGCTAATTGAATCAAATGAAAGTCAAACAATTCAAACTAAGCTAATTGAATCAAATGAAAGTCTAATGCTTTCTACAAAGCTAATTGAATCAAATAAAGTCAAACACATTCAAACAAACCTTTTTGAATCAAATGAAAGTCAAATGCATTCATCAAAGCTAATTGAATCAAATGAAAGTCAAATGCATTCTACAAAGCTAATTAAATCAAATGAAAGTAAAACACATTCAAACAAAGCTAATTGATTCAAATGAAAGTCAAACACATTCAAACATAGCTTTTTGAATCATATGAAAGTCAAATGCATTCCACAAATCTAATTGAATCAAATGAAAGTCAAATGCATTCTACAAAGCGAAATGAATAAAATAAAAGTCAAATTCATTCAACAAAGCTTTTTGAATCAAATGAAGGTCAAATGCATTCAACAAAGCTATCAAATGAAAGTCAAATGGATTCTACAAAGCTAATTAAATGAAATGAAAGTCAAACGTATTCAAACAAAGCTAATTGAATCAAATGAAATTCTAATACATTCTACAAAGCTAATAGAATCAAATAAAAGTCAAACACATTCAAACAAAGCATTTTGAATCAAATGAAAGTCAAATGCATTCAACAAAGCTAATTGAATAAAATGAAAGTCAAACACATTCAATCAAAGCTAATTGAATCAAATGAAAGTCTAATGCATTCTACAAAGCTAATTGAATCAAATGAAAGTCAAACACATTCAAACAAAGCTTTTTGAATCAAATGAAAGTCAAATGCATTCATCAAAGCTAATTGATCAAATGAAAGTCAAATGCATTTAACAAAGCTAATTAAATCAAATGAAAGTAAAACACATTCAAACAAAGCTAATTGATTCAAATGAAAGTCAAACACATTCAAACAAAGCTTTTTGAATCATATGAAAGTCAAATGCATTCCACAAAGCTAATTGAATCAAATGAAAGTCAAACAAATTCAAACTAAGCTAATTGAATCAAATGAAAGTCTAATGCTTTCTACAAAGCTAATTGAATCAAATAAAGTCAAACACATTCAAACAAACCTTTTGAATCAAATGAAAGTCAAATGCATTCAAAAAGCTAATTGAATCAAATGAAAGTCAAATGCATTCTACAAAGCTAATTAAATCAAATGAAAGTAAACACATTTAAACAAAGCTAATTGATTCAAATGAAAAGTCAAACACATTCAAACATAGCTTTTTGAATCATATGAAAGTCAAATGCATTCCACAAATTAATTGAATCAATGAAAGTGCATTCTAAAAGCGAAATGAAAAATAAAAGTCAAATTCAAAACAAAGCTTTTTGAATCAAATGAAGGTCAAATTCAACAAAGCTATCAAATGAAAGTCAAATGGATTCTACAAAGCTAATTAAATGAAATGAAAGTCAAACGTATTCAAACAAGCTAATTGAATCAAATGAAATTCTAATACATTCTACAAAGCTAATAGAATCAAATAAAAGTCAAACACATTCAAACAAAGCATTTTGAATCAAATGAAAGTCAAATGCATTCAACAAAGCTAATTGAATAAAATGAAAGTCAAACACATTCAATCAAAGCTAATTGAATCAAATGAAAGTCTAATGCATTCTACAAAGCTAATTGAATCAAATGAAAGTCAAACACATTCAAACAAAGCTTTTTGAATCAAATGAAAGTCAAATGCATTCATCAAAGCTAATTAGATCAATGAAAGTCAAATGCATTTAACAAAGCTAATTAAATCAAATGAAAGTAAAACACATTCAAACAAAGCTAATTGATTCAAATGAAAGTCAAACACATTCAACAAAGCTTTTTGAATCATATGAAAGTCAAATGCATTCCACAAAGCTAATTGAATCAAATGAAAGTCAAACAAATTCAAACTAAGCTAATTGAATCAAATGAAAGTCTAATGCTTTCTACAAAGCTAATTGAATCAATAAAGTCAAACACATTCAAACAAACCTTTTTGAATCAAATGAAAGTCAAATGCATTCATCAAAGCTAATTGAATCAAATGAAAGTCAAATGCATTCTACAAAGCTAATTAAATCAAATGAAAGTAAAACACATTCAAACAAAGCTAATTGATTAAATGAAAGTCAAACACATTCAAACAAAGCTTTTTGAATCATATGAAAGTCAAATGCATTCCACAAATCTAATTGAATCAAATTAAAAGTCAAATGCATTCTACAAAGCGAAATGAATAAATAAAAGTCAAATTCATTCAAACAAAGCTTTTTGAATCAAATGAAGGTCAAATGCATTCAACAAAGCTATCAAATGAAAGTCAAATGATTCTACAAAGCTAATTAAATGAAATGAAAGTCAAACGTATTCAAACAAAGCTAATTGAATCAAATGAAATTCTAATACATTCTACAAAGCTAATAGAATCAAATAAAAGTCAAACACATTCAAACAAAGCATTTTGAATCAAATGAAAGTCAAATGCATTCAACAAAGCTAATTGAATAAAATGAAAGTCAAACACATTCAATCAAAGCTAATGAATCAAATGAAAGTCTAATGCATTCTACAAAGCTAATTGAATCAAATGAAAGTCAAACACATTCAACAAAGCTTTTTGAATCAAATGAAAGTCAAATGCATTCATCAAAGCTAATTAGATCAAATGAAAGTCAAATGCATTTAACAAAGCTAATTAAATCAAATGAAAGTAAAACACATTCAAACAAAGCTAATTGATTCAAATGAAAGTCAAACACATTCAAACAAAGCTTTTTTGAATCATATGAAAGTCAAATGCATTCCACAAAGCTAATTGAATCAAATGAAAGTCAAACAAATTCAAACTAAGCTAATTGAATCAAATGAAAGTCTAATGCTTTCTACAAAGCTAATTGAATCAAATAAAGTCAAACACATTCAAACAAACCTTTTTGAAATCAAATGAAAGTCAAATGCATTCAATCAAAGCTAATTGAATCAAATGAAAGTCAAATGCATTCTACAAAGCTAATTAAATCAAATGAAAGTAAAACACATTCAAACAAAGCTAATTGATTCAAATGAAAGTCAAAACACATTCAAAACATAGCTTTTTGAATCATATGAAAGTCAAATGCATTTCACAAATCTAATTGAATCACATGAAAGTCAAATGCATTCTACAAAGCGAAATGAATAAAATAAAAGTCAAATTCATTCAAACAAAGCTTTTGAATCAAATGAAGGTCAAATGCATTCAACAAAGCTATCAAATGAAAGTCAAATGGATTCTACAAAGCTAAATTAAATGAAATGAAAGTCAAACGTATTCAAACAAAGCTAATTGAATCAAATGAAATTCTAATACATTCTACAAAGCTAATAGAATCAAATAAAAGTCAAACACATTCAAACAAAGCATTTTGAATCAAATGAAAGTCAAATGCATTCAACAAAGCTAATTGAATAAAATGAAAGTCAAACACATTCAATCAAAGCTAATTGAATCAAATGAAAGTCTAATGCATTCTACAAAGCTAATTGAATCAAATGAAAGTCAAACACATTCAAACAAAGCTTTTTGAATCAAAATGAAAGTCAAATGCATTCATCAAAGCTAATTAGATCAAATGAAAGTCAAATGCATTTAACAAAGCTAATTAAATCAAATGAAAGTAAAACACATTCAAACAAAGCTAATTGATTCAAATGGAAAGTCAAACCCATTCAAACAAAGCTTTTTGAATCATATGAAAGTCAAATGCATTCCACAAAGCTAATTGAATCAAATGAAAGTCAAACAAATTCAAACTAAGCTAATTGAATCAAATGAAAGTCTAATGCTTTCTACAAAGCTAATTGAATCAAATAAAGTCAAACACATTCAAACAAACCTTTTTGAATCAAATGAAAGTCAAATGCATTCAATCAAAGCTAATTGAATCAAATGAAAGTCAAATGCATTCTACAAAGCTAATTAAATCTAATGAAAGTAAAACACATTCAAACAAAGCTAATTGATTCAAATAAAAGTCAAACACATTCAAACAAAGCTTTTTGAATCATATGAAAGTCAAATGCATTCCACAAAGCTAATTGAATTAAATGAAAGTCAAAAGCATTCTACAAAGTTTATTGAATCAATTGAAAGTGAAAAGCATTCAAACAAAGCTAATTAAATCAATTGAACGTCAAACACATTCAAACAAAGCTACTTAAATCAAATTAAAGTCTAATGCATTCTACAAAGCTAATTAAATCAAATGAAAGTCAAACACATTCAAACAAAACGTTTTGAATCAAATGAAAGTCAAACAAATTCAAACAAAGCTTTTTGAATCAAATGAAAGACAAATGCATTCAACAAAGCTAATTGAATCAAATGAAAGTCAAATGCATTTTTAAAAAGCTAATTGAATCAAATGAAAGTCAAATGCATTTTTAAAAAGCTAATTGAATCAAATGAAAGTCAAACACATTCAAACAAATCTAATTGAATTAAATGAAAGTCTAATGCATTCTACAAAACTAATTGAATCAAATAAAAGTCAAACACATTCAAACAAAGCTTTTTGAATCATATGAAAGTCAAATGCATTCAACAAAGCTAATTGAATCAAGTGAAGTTAAATGCATTCTACAAAGCTAATTGAATCAAATGAAAGTCAAACTCATTCAAACAAAGCTAATTAAATCAAATGAAAGTCTAATGCATTTTACAAAGCTAATTGAATCAAATGAAAATCAAATGGATTTGTTTGAAAATCAAATGAAAACCAAACATATTCAAATAAAGCTAATTGAATCAAATGAACTTCTATTAAATTATACAAAGCTTATAGAATCAAATGAAAGTTAAACACATTTAAACAAAGCTTTTTGAATCAAATGAAAGTAAAATGCATTCAACCAAGGTAATTGAATCAAATGAAAGTTAAACACATTCAAACAAAGCTAATTGAATCAAATGAAAGTCTTATTCATTCTACAAAGCTAATTGAATAAAATGAAAGTCAAACACATTCAAACAAAGCTTTTTGAATCAAATGAAATTCAAATGCATTCATCAAAGCTAATTGAATCAAACAAAAGTCAAATGCATTCTACAAAGCTAATTAAATCATATGAAAGTAAAACACATTCAAACAAAGCTAATAGATTCAAATGAAAGTCAAACACATTCAAACATAGCTTTTTGAATCATATGAAAGTCAAATGCATTCCACAAATCTAATTGAATCAAATGAAAGTCAAATACATTCTACAAAGCGAATGAATAAAATAAAAGTCAAATTCATTCAAACAAAGCTTTTTGAATCAAATGAAGGTCAAATGCATTCAACAAAGCTATCAAATGAAAGTCAAATGGATTCTACAAAGCTAATTAAATGAAATGAATATCAAACGTATTCAAACAAAGCTAATTGAATCAAATGAAATTCTAATACATTCTACAAAGCTAATAGAATCAAATAAAAGCCAAACACATTCAAACAAAGCATTTTGAATCATATGAAAGTCAAATGCATTGAACAAAGCTAATTGAATAAAATGAAAGTCAAACACATTCAATCAAAGCTAATTGAATCAAATGAAAGTCTAATGCATTCTACAAAGCTAATTGAATCAAATGAAAGTCAAAACACATTCAAACAAAGCTTTTTGAATCAAATGAAAGTAAAATGCATTCATCAAAGCTAATTAGATCAAATGATAGTCAAATGCATTTAACAAAGCTAATTAAATCAAATGAAAGTAAAACACATTCAAACAAAGCTAATTGATTCAAATGAAAGTCAAACACATTCTGTTGTAGCCAAGCCTAACAACTTGGTTATGGACATTTCTTTGGTTCAAGATGTAGCATCATGTTTTGGTGCTATGCATTCTATCCTTGGGCAGCAAGATATTCAACCCCTTGAATTTCTTGTTGTTCTTATTAACTAGTTTATTCTAGTTCTTTTTATGCTTTGAATAAATTGTAAACTTTAGTCTTATTTTAAGTTTGCAAATTAGTTATATTTTTCTTAGTTATTTTTAGCTGATTATAGTTCGAAAATATAATGTCACATTCACACAAAGTACAAGTGCAAGATACATCAAGACGGCAGCCATTTAAGCTTGTGAACGAAGCATGGAATCCGAAATTCTTTTCAAAGGAATTTCAAGGCTTTAACTTGGGTGTTACAACCAGCATCATTAAGGAGTTACAAGCTTTCAATTGAGTCTTCAAGTGGCCGTTTACTTCAGCCAGCAACTGGTACATTCAAGAGGCGTCCAAGTACATCCTTGACCACATACATTCAAGCTTAATTCAAGGCTTGAAACAAGGAGGAGTTACACTTCACTTGCTGCTTGAATTGGGCGTGAAAAGGGGAGCTGTTACACCTCCAAGTTGCTGCTTTGTTGGGCGTGAATCAAGGGGGAGTTATACTCTCTTATTTCTGATTTTATTTGGAGGTTACAAACCACCATTTTCTCTTTGATGTATCTAGTTAAGTAAGGCTTCTTTTATTAATGTATCTAGACAACAAAAGCTGAATTGTACTTAGCTTTAGGCGTGTAACAAGTGAGCTGAAAAGTCACTTAAGTTAGCTTGTACTTAAGGATGCTTGTTCACTATAAATAGCAAGCAAATGTGAATGAAAAAATCAGATTATTGCAAACAAAAAAGACTTGTCTTACATTCGTTTCTTGGATTAGAAACAAAAACCTGAAATTCTTGGATTTGGAATTTCGTTTCCTTTGCTTAGTTAGCTAGTTTAGGCTACTAGTTGGCTTGTGATCTTAGGAATCCAAAACGTTTCTTAGTGGTGTGACTTTATCTAAGAAGCCTTTGGTTCTTTAGCCTTATCTATCCCTTGGTTTATCCCTTGTGTATTTCGAGTGTTACTCCAAATATACAACATTTGGCGCTAGAAGGAGGGGGTCTAGCAAACAAATACCCAAACACAATACCCCAAACACATACCCAAACACAAACCATGGCCGACATCCCACCCCCTAATTGGCAAGAATATGTCAATAAGGTTGCACAAGAGAAAGAAGATATGGAGCAACGAATGCAATATTTGCAAGAATGCTTGGTGGTTCGACGCACACTTAGCAATATGGTTGGCAAAGAAGGAAGTTTGCAACGTGAGTCAATCTTTCACACTCGTTGCACCATTGGTGGAAAGGTATGTTCATTGATTATTGATGGAGGTAGTTGTACCAATGTAGCTTCACAAGTAATGATAGACAAACTGAAACTTAAAAACCGTTCCTCACCCTAAACCTTATGTGATTCAATGGCTAAATCATGGTAAAGGGATTCAAGTAACACAACAAGTCTTGTTATCATTTAGCATTGGTAAAACTTATGAAGAAGAATTGTGGTGTGATGTTATACCTATGGATGCATGTCATATTTTACTTGGTAGACCTTGGTTATTTGATAGGCGTGTGATGCATGATGGGTATAAAAACACATATTCCTTCACTAAGGATGGACGGAAAATACTTCTTACCCCCCTAAACCTCAAAAACGATCACCCCATATCCACACCCCCTACTTACCTTACCACTCTCATAAAATCAGAATTGCATGAGTATAAAGCTCACAAACCATTCATTTTAAGCCAACTTGATGTCCCTTCCAAACCGTCACAAGAAGAGCCACACCCACTCCTCACCCCTCTTCTCAAAACCTTTTCCCATGTTTTCCCCGAAGACATTCCCCATGGCTTACCCCCAAAACGTGACATACAACACAAAATTGATCTTGTTCCCGGATCAATGCTCCCAAACAAACCAGCCTATAGAACCACCCCAAAAGAAACCGAAGAGATTAGGAGGCAAGTGGAAGAATTACTATCCAAGGGTCTTATTCGTAAGTCTCTTAGTCCATGTGCTTGTCCTACTTTGATTGTGCCTAAGAAGAATGGAGAATGGAGAATGTGTGTTGATAGTAGGTCAATCAATAAAATCACTATCAAGTACCGGTTTCCTATTCCAAGGTTGAATGATTTACTTGATGATTTGCATGGTTCTAAAGTGTTCTCTAAAATTGATTTGAGAAGTGGCTATCATCAAATTCGAATTTTCGAAGGAGATGAATGGAAAACCGCTTTCAAGACAAAGGAGGGCCTCTATGAATGGCTTGTGATGCCATTTGGTTTGTCTAATGCACCATCCACATTTATGCGCCTTATGAATCAGGTTATGCAACCTTTCATGGGTAAATTTGTTGTAGTTTATTTTGATGATATCTTGGTGTATAGTAGGGAGGAAGAAGAGCATTCTATGCATTTGCAACAGGTTTTTGAAGCCCTTGAACGTGAAAAGTTGTATGGTAACTTAGAGAAGTGTCATTTCTTCACTTCCCAAGTTATTTTTCTTGGCTTTAAAGTTTCATCACAAGGCATTGAAGTTGATGAAAAGAAAGTTGCTGCAATTCGTGAGTGGCCTACACCACAAACCGTCCAACAAGTTCGAAGCTTTCATGGACTTGCTTCTTTCTATAGAAGATTTGTACGGAACTTTAGCACTCTCATGGCACCTATCACGGAACTAACTAAAAATCAGAAGTTAGTTTGGAATGATAAGGCTCAAAAGGCCTTTGATGAGGTAAAACATCAACTTACTAGTGCACCTATTCTTGCTTTGCCTAACTTTGATGAAGTTTTTGAAGTTGAGTGCGATGCTAGTGGAGTTGGTATTGGTGCTGTTTTGTCACAAGTTGGGCGTCCCCTTGCCTACTTTAGTGAAAAACTCAATGAAGCACAACGGAAGTATAGCACCTATGATAAGGAGTTCTTTGCTCTTGTTCGTGCTTTGGACCATTGGAGACATTACCTCATTTCCAAGGAGTTCATCCTTCATTCGGATCATGAAGCCCTCAAATATCTTCAAAGCCAACAAAAACTCCAACCTCGCCATGCCAAATGGGTGGAGTATTTGCAAGCTTTTCATTTCGTGATCAAGCATAGGAGAGGCGCCATGAACAAAGGAGCTGATGCGCTTTCAAGGAGATATACACTCTTGAATTCTTTCAAAGCAAGGGTGATTAGTGTTGATGATGTAAAAGCAAGTTACCACAATGATCATGACTTTGGTGATTTGTTTTTAAAATGTTCTAATCATGCTTACAAAGATTATTACATTTTAGATGGCTATTTGTTCAAAGGAAACAGGTTGTGCATTCCAAGATCAAGCCTAAGAGAATCTCTTATCAAAGAGTTTCATGAAGGAGGAATGGCGGGACACTTTGGCATAGAGAAGACTACTCTTCTTATCCAAGAATACTTTCATTGGCCTAGGTTGGTCCGTGATGTGGAGTTCATTGTGAAAAGATGCGTGATATGTCAAAAGGCCAAGAGTCATAGTCTACCTCAAGGCTATCTTTTGCCCTTACCTATTCCACAAGCACCATGGGAAGATATTAGTCTTGATTTCGTTGTGGGACTTCCTATCACCCAACGAAAGAAAGATTCTATAATGGTTGTTGTGGACCGATTTTCTAAAAATGGCCCATTTTATTGCTTGTCATACAACTTATGATGCTACTCATGTTGCTAACTTGTTTTTCAATGAGATTGTTCGTTTACATGGTGTACCTAAATCCATGGTGAGTGATCGTGATCCAAAATTTCTAAGTCATTTTTGGCTTACATTATGGAGGAAGATGGGCACGAAATTGAACTTTAGCACTTCAAGTCATCCTCAAACAGATGGTCAAACCGAAGTGACTAATAGAACTTTGGGATCCTTGCTGCGGTCTTTGGCTACTAAACGTCCCAAGCAATGGGAAGAGATGCTTCCTCATGCGGAGTTTGCTTACAATCGTGTGCCTAGCAAGACAACAGGTTTGAGTCCTTTTGAAGTGGTGTATGGATTCAATCCGTGCACTCCTATTGATCTCACTCCCATTCCCTCACCAAACAAGTTCAGCAATGATGCCGAGGTGCGCGCAAAAGAAATCAAGTCTATGCATGAGCAAGTTCGTTCCAAAATTGAACAAACTAATGCAAAGACTAAGGCATACTATGACAAGAAAAGAAAGGAGGTCCGTTTTCAGCCCGGTGACTTAGTTTGGATTCATCTTCGAAAGGAAAGATTTCCTTCCAAAAGACGGTCCAAGGTTAGTCCTCGTAGTGATGGTCCATTTGCTATTGTTGAAAAGGTGAATGATAATGCTTACAAAGTTGAGTTGCCCGGAGACTATGGTGTTTCTAGCACCTTTAATGTGGCTGATTTATCACCTTACTATGATGAGTTTGAAGAGTTGCCGAGTTTGAGGGCAAACTCTTTTCAAGAAGGGGGGAATGTTGTAGCCAAGCCTAACAACTTGGTTATGGACATTTCTTTGGTTCAAGATGTAGCATCATGTTTTGGTGCTATGCATTCTATCCTTGGGCAGCAAGATATTCAACCCCTTGAATTTCTTGTTGTTCTTATTAACTAGTTTATTCTAGTTCTTTTTATGCTTTGAATAAATTGTAAACTTTAGTCTTATTTTAAGTTTGCAAATTAGTTATATTTTTCTTAGTTATTTTTAGCTGATTATAGTTCGAAAATATAATGTCACATTCACACAAAGTACAAGTGCAAGATACATCAAGACGGCAGCCATTTAAGCTTGTGAACGAAGCATGGAATCCGAAATTCTTTTCAAAGGAATTTCAAGGCTTTAACTTGGGTGTTACAACCAGCATCATTAAGGAGTTACAAGCTTTCAATTGAGTCTTCAAGTGGCCGTTTACTTCAGCCAGCAACTGGTACATTCAAGAGGCGTCCAAGTACATCCTTGACCACATACATTCAAGCTTAATTCAAGGCTTGAAACAAGGAGGAGTTACACTTCACTTGCTGCTTGAATTGGGCGTGAAAAGGGGAGCTGTTACACCTCCAAGTTGCTGCTTTGTTGGGCGTGAATCAAGGGGGAGTTATACTCTCTTATTTCTGATTTTATTTGGAGGTTACAAACCACCATTTTCTCTTTGATGTATCTAGTTAAGTAAGGCTTCTTTTATTAATGTATCTAGACAACAAAAGCTGAATTGTACTTAGCTTTAGGCGTGTAACAAGTGAGCTGAAAAGTCACTTAAGTTAGCTTGTACTTAAGGATGCTTGTTCACTATAAATAGCAAGCAAATGTGAATGAAAAAATCAGATTATTGCAAACAAAAAAGACTTGTCTTACATTCGTTTCTTGGATTAGAAACAAAAACCTGAAATTCTTGGATTTGGAATTTCGTTTCCTTTGCTTAGTTAGCTAGTTTAGGCTACTAGTTGGCTTGTGATCTTAGGAATCCAAAACGTTTCTTAGTGGTGTGACTTTATCTAAGAAGCCTTTGGTTCTTTAGCCTTATCTATCCCTTGGTTTATCCCTTGTGTATTTCGAGTGTTACTCCAAATATACAACACATTCAAACAAAGATTTTTGAATCATATGAAAGTCAAATGCATTCCACAAAGCTAATTGAATCAAATGAAAGTCAAACAAATTCAAACTAAGCTAATTGAATCAAATGAAAGTCTAATGCTTTCTACAAAGCTAATTGAATCAAATAAAGTCAAACACATTCAAACAAACCTTTTTGAATCAAATGAAAGTCAAATGCATTCATCAAAGCTAATTAGATCAAATGAAAGTCAAATGCATTTAACAAAGCTAATTAAATCAAATGAAAGTAAAACACATTCAAACAAAGCTAATTGATTCAAATGAAAGTCAAACACATTCAAACAAAGCTTTTTGAATCATATGAAAGTCAAATGCATTCCACAAAGTTAATTGAATCAAATGAAAGTCAAACAAATTCAAACTAAGCTAATTGAATCAAATGAAAGTCTAATGCTTTCTACAAAGCTAATTGAATCAAATAAAGTCAAAGACAATCAAACAAACCTTTTTGAATCAAATGAAAGTCAAATGCATTCATCAAAGCTAATTGAATCAAATGAAAGTCAAATGCATTCTACAAAGCTAATTAAATCAAATGAAAGTAAAACACATTCAAACAAAGCTAATTGATTCAAATGAAAGTCAAACACATTCAAACATAGCTTTTTGAATCATATGAAAATCAAATGCATTCCACAAATCTAATTGAATCAGATGAAAGTTAAATGCATTCTACAAAGCGAAATGAATAAAATAAAAGTCAAATTCATTCAAACAAAGCTTTTTGAATCAAATGAAGGTCAAATGCATTCAACAAAGCTATCAAATGAAAGTCAAATGGATTCTACAAAGCTAATTAAATGAAATGAAAGTCAAACGTATTCAAACAAAGCTAATTGAATCAAATGAAATTCTAATACATTCTACAAAGCTAATAGAATCAAATAAAAGTCAAACACATTCAAACAAAGCATTTTGAATCAAATGAAAGTCAAATGCATTCAACAAAGCTAATTAAATAAAATGAAAGTCAAACACATTCAACCAAAGCTAATTGAATCAAATGAAAGTCTAATGCATTCTACAAAGCTAATTGAATCAAATGAAAGTCAAACACATTCAAACAAAGCTTTTTGAATCAAATGAAAGTCAAATGCATTCATCAAAGCTAATTAGATCAAATGAAAGTCAAATGCATTTAACAAAGCTAATTAAATCAAATGAAAGTAAAACACATTCAAACAAAGCTAATTGATTCAAATGAAAGTCAAACACATTCAAACAAAGCTTTTTGAATCATATGAAAGTCAAATGCATTCCACAAAGCTAAATGAATCAAATGAAAGTCAAACAAATTCAAACTAAGCTAATTGAATCAAATGAAAGTCTAATGCTTTCTACAAAGCTAATTGAATCAAATAAAGTCACACACATTCAAACAAACCTTTTTGAATCAAATGAAAGTCAAATGCATTCATCAAAGCTAATTGAATCAAATGAAAGTCAAATGCACAAAGCTAATTAAATCAAATGAAAGTAAAACACATTCAAACAAAGCTAATTGATTCAAATGAAAGTCAAACACATTCAAACATAGCTTTTTGAATCATATGAAAGTCAAATGCATTCCATAAATCTAATTGAATCAAATGAAAGTCAAATGCATTCTACAAAGCGAAATGAATAAAATAAAAGTCAAATTCATTCAAACAAAGCTTTTTGAATCAAATGAAGGTCAAATGCATTCAACAAAGCTATCAAATGAAAGTCAAATGGATTCTACAAAGCTAATTAAATGAAATGAAAGTTAAACAGATTCAAACAAAGCTAATTGAATCAAATGAAATTCTAATACATTTTACAAAGCTAATAGAATCAAATAAAAGTCAAACACATTCAAACAAAGCATTTTGAATCAAATGAAAGTCAAATGCATTCAACAAAGCTAAATAAATAAAATGAAAGTCAAACACATTCAATCAAAGCTAATTGAATCAAATGAAAGTCTAATGCATTCTACAAAGCTAATTGAATCAAATGAAAGTCAAACACATTCAAACAAAGCTTTTTGAATCAAATGAAAGTCAAATGCATTCATCAAAGCTAATTAGATCAAATGAAAGTCAAATGCATTTAACAAAGCTAATTAAATCAAATGAAAGTAAAACACATTCAAACAAAGCTAATTAATTCAAATGAAAGTCAAACACATTCAAACAAAGCTTTTTGAATCATATGAAAGTCAAATGCATTCCACAAAGCTAAATGAATCAAATGAAAGTCAAACAAATTCAAACTAAGCTAATTGAATCAAATGAAAGTCTAATGCTTTCTACAAAGCTAATTGAATCAAATAAAGTCACACACATTCAAACAAACCTTTTTGAATCAAATGAAAGTCAAATGCATTCATCAAAGCTAATTGAATCAAATGAAAGTCAAATGCACAAAGCTAATTAAATCAAATGAAAGTAAAACACATTCAAACAAAGCTAATTGATTCAAATGAAAGTCAAACACATTCAAACATAGCTTTTTGAATCATATGAAAGTCAAATGCATTCCATAAATCTAATTGAATCAAATGAAAGTCAAATGCATTCTACAAAGCGAAATGAATAAAATAAAAGTCAAATTCATTCAAACAAAGCTTTTTGAATCAAATGAAGGTCAAATGCATTCAACAAAGCTATCAAATGAAAGTCAAATGGATTCTACAAAGCTAATTAAATGAAATGAAAGTCAAACGTATTCAAACAAAGCTAATTGAATCAAATGAAATTCTAATACATTCTACAAAGCTAATAGAATCAAATAAAAATCAAACACATTCAAACAAAGCATTTTGAATCAAATGAAAGTCAAATGCATTCAACAAAGCTAATTAAATAAAATGAAAGTCAAACACATTCAATCAAAGCTAATTGAATTAAATGAAAGTCTAATGCATTCTACAAAGCTAATTGAATCAAATGAAAGTCAAACACATTCAAACAAAGCTTTTTGAATCAAATGAAAGTCAAATGCATTCATCAAAGCTAATTAGATGAAATGAAAGTCAAATGCATTTAACAAAGCTAATTAAATCAAATGAAAGTAAAACACATTCTAACAAAGCTAATTGATTCAAATGAAAGTCAAACACATTCAAACAAAGCTTTTTGAATCATATGAAAGTCAAATGCATTCCACAAAGCTAATTGAATCAAATGAAAGTCAAACAAATTCAAACTAAGCTAATTGAATCAAATGAAAGTCTAATGCTTTCTACAAAGCTAATTGAATCAAATAAAGTCAAACACATTCAAACAAACCTTTTTGAATCAAATAAAAGTCAAATGCATTCATCAAAGCTAATTGAATCAAATGAAAGTTAAATGCATTCTACAAAGCTAATAAAATCAAATGAAAGTAAAACACATTCAAACAAAGCTAATTGATTCAATTAAAAGTCAAACACATTCAAACAAAGCTTTTTGAATCATATGAAAGTCAAATGCATTTCACAAAGCTAATTGAATTAAATGAAAGTCAAAGGCATTCTACAAAGTTTATTGAATCAATTGAAAGTGAAAAGCATTCAAACAAAGCTAATTGAATCAATTGAAAGTCAAACACATTCAAACAAAGCGTTTTGAATCAAATGAAAGTCAAACAGATTCAAACAAAGCTTTTTGAATCAAATGAAAGTTAAATGCATTCAACAAAGCTAATTGAATCAAATGAAAGTCAAATGCTTTTTTAAAAAGCTAATTGAATCAAATGAAAGTCAAATGCATTTTTAAAAAGCTAATTGAATCAAATGAAAGTCTAATGCATTCTACAAAGCTAATTGAATCAAATGAAAGTCAAACACATTCAAACAAAGCTTTTTGAATCAAATGAAAGTCAAATGCATTCATCAAAGCTAATTAGATCAAATGAAAGTCAAATGCATTTAACAAAGCTAATTAAATCAAATGAAAGTAAAACACATTCAAACAAAGCTAATTGATTCAAATGAAAGTCAAACACATTCAAACAAAGCTTTTTGAATCATATGAAAGTCAAATGCATTCTACAAAGCTAATTGAATCAAATGAAAGTCAAACAAATTCAAACTAAGCTAATTGAATCAAATGAAAGTCTAATGCTTTCTACAAAGCTAATTGAATCAAATAAAGTCAAACACATTCAAACAAACCTTTTTGAATCAAATGAAAGTCAAATGCATTCATCAAAGCTAATTGAATCAAATGAAAGTCAAATGCATTCTACAAAGCTAATTAAATCTAATGAAAGTAAAACACATTCAAACAAAGCTAATTGATTCAAATAAAAGTCAAACACATTCAAACAAAGCTTTTTGAATCATATGAAAGTCAAATGCATTCCACAAAGCTAATTGAATTAAATGAAAGTCAAAAGCATTCTACAAAGTTTATTGAATCAATTGAAAGTGAAAAGCATTCAAACAAAGCTAATTAAATCAATTGAAAGTCAAACACATTCAAACAAAGCTACTTAAATCAAATTAAAGTCTAATGCATTCTACAAAGCTAATTAAATCAAATGAAAGTCAAACACATTCAAACAAAACGTTTTGAATCAAATGAAAGTCAAACAGATTCAAACAAAGCTTTTTGAATCAAATGAAAGTCAAATGCATTCAACAAAGCTGATTGAATCAAATGAAAGTCAAATGCATTTTTAAAAAGCTAATTGAATCAAATGAAAGTCAAATGCATTTTTAAAAAGCTAATTGAATCAAATGAAAGTCAAACACATTCAAACAAATCTAATTGAATCAAATGAAAGTCTAATGCATTCTACAAAACTAATTGAATCACATAAAAGTCAAAGACATTCAAACAAAGCTTTTTGAATCATATGAAAGTCAAATGCATTCAACAAAGCTAATTGAATCAAATGAAAGTTAAATGCATTCTACAAAGCTAATTGAATCAAATGAAAGTCAAACTCATTCAAACAAAGCTAATTAAATCAAATGAAAGTCTAATGCATTCTACAAAGCTAATTGAATCAAATGAAAATCAAATGGATTCTACAAGGCTAATTGAATGAAATGAAAACCAAACATATTCAAATAAAGCTAATTGAATCAAATGAACTTCTATTACATTATACGAAGCTTATAGAATCAAATGAAAGTTAAACACATTTAAACAAAGCTTTTTGAATCAAATGAAAGTAAAATGCATTCAACCAAGCTAATTGAATCAAATGAAAGTTAAACACATTCAAACAAAGCTAATTGAATAAAATGAAAGTCAAACACATTCAAACAAAGCTTTTTGAATCAAATGAAATTCAAATGCATTCATCAAAGCTAATTTAATCAAACAAAAGTCAAATGCATTCTACAAAGCTAATTAAATCAAATGAAAGTAAAACACATTCAAACAAAGCTAATTGATTCAAATGAAAGTCAAACACATTCAAACATAGCTTTTTGAATCATATGAAAGTCAAATGCATTCCACAAATCTAATTGAATCAAATGAAAGTCAAATGCATTCTACAAAGCGAATGAATAAAATAAAAGTCAAATTCATTCAAACAAAGCTTTTTGAATCAAATGAAGGTCAAATGCATTCAATAAAGCTATCAAATGAAAGTCAAATGGATTCTACAAAGCTAATTAAATGAAATGAATATCAAACGTATTCAAACAAAGCTAATTGAATCAAATGAAATTCTAATACATTCTACAAAGCTAATAGAATCAAATAAAAGTCAAACACATTCAAACAAAGCATTTTGAATCAAATGCAAGTCAAATGCATTCAACAAAGCTAATTGAATAAAATGAAAGTCAAACACATTCAATCAAAGCTAATTGAATCAAATGAAAGTCTAATGCATTCTACAAAGCTAATTGAATCAAATGAAAGTCAAACACATTCAAACAAAGCTTTTTGAATCAAATGAAAGTCAAATGCATTCATCAAAGCTAATTAGATCAAATGAAAGTCAAATGCATTTAACAAAGCTAATTAAAACAAATGAAAGTAAAACACATTCAAACAAAGCTAATTGATTCAAATGAAAGTCAAACACATTCAAACAAAGATTTTTGAATCATATGAAAGTCAAATGCATTCCACAAAGCTAATTGAATCAAATGAAAGTCAAACAAATTCAAACTAAGCTAATTGAATCAAATGAAAGTCTAATGCTTTCTACAAAGCTAATTGAATCAAATAAAGTCAAACACATTCAAACAAAGCTTTTTGAATCAAATGAAAGTCAAATGCATTCATCAAAGCTAATTAGATCAAATAAAAGTCAAATGCATTTAACAAAGCTAATTAAATCAAATGAAAGTAAAACACATTCAAACAAAGCTAATTGATTCAAATGAAAGTCAAACACATTCAAACAAAGCTTTTTGAATCATATGAAAGTCAAATGCATTCCACAAAGATAATTGAATCAAACTGAAAGTCAAACAAATTCAAACTAAGCTAACTGAATCAAATGAAAGTCTAATGCTTTCTACAAAGCTAATTGAATCAAATAAAGTCAAACACATTCAAACAAACCTTTTTGAATAAAATGAAAGTCAAATGCATTCATCAAAGCTAATTGAATCAAATGAAAGTCAAATGCATTCTACAAAGCTAATTAAATCAAATGAAAGTAAAACACATTCAAACAAAGCTAATTGATTCAAATGAAAGTCAAACACATTTAAACAAAGCTAATTGAATCAAATGAAATTCTAATACATTCTACAAAGCTAATAGAATCAAATAAAAGTCAAACACATTCAAACAAAGCATTTTGAATCAAATGAAAGTCAAATGCATTCAACAAAGCTAATTGAATAAAATGAAAGTCAAACACATTCAATCAAAGCTAATTGAATCAAATGAAAGTCTAATGCATTCTACAAAGCTAATTGAATCAAATGAAAGTCAAACACATTCAAACAAAGCGTTTTGAATCAAATGAAAGTCAAATGCATTCATCAAAGCTAATTAGATCAAATGAACGTCAAATGCATTTAACAAAGCTAATTAAATCAAATGAAAGTAAAACACATTCAAACAAAGCTAATTGATTCAAATGAAAGTCAAACACATTCAAACAAAGCTTTTTGAATCATATGAAAGTCAAATGCATTCCACAAAGCTAATTGAATCAAATGAAAGTCAAACAAATTCAAACTAAGCTAATTGAATCAAATGAAAGTCTAATGCTTTCTACAAAGCTAATTGAATCAAATAAAGTCAAACACATTCAAACAAACCTTTTTAAATCAAATGAAAGTCAAATGCATTCATCAAAGCTAATTGAATCAAATGAAAGTCAAATGCATTCTACAAAGCTAATTAAATCAAATGAAAGTAAAACACATTCAAACAAAGCTAATTGTTTCAAATGAAAGTCAAACACATTCAAACATAGCTTTTTGAATCATATGAAAGTCAAATGCATTCCACAAATCTAATTGAATCAAATGAAAGTCAAATGCATTCTACAAAGCGAAATGAATAAAATAAAAGTCAAGTTCATTCAAACAAAGCTTTTTGAATCAAATGAAGGTCAAATGCATTCAACAAAGCTATCAAATGAAAGTCAAATGGATTCTACAAAGCTAATTAAATGAAATGAAAGTCAAACGTATTCAAACAAAGCGAATTGAATCAAATGAAATTCTAATACATTCTACAAAGCTAATAGAATCAAATAAAAGTCAAACACAATCAAACAAAGCATTTTGAATCAAATGAAAGTCAAATGCATTCAACAAAGCTAATTGAATAAAATGAAAGTCAAACACATTCAATCAAAGCTAATTGAATCAAATGAAAGTCTAATGCATTCTACAAAGCTAATTGAATCAAATGAAAGTCAAACACATTCAAAGAAAGCTTTTTGAATCAAATGAAAGTCAAATTCATTCATCGAAGCTAATTAGATCAAATGAAAGTCAAATGCATTTAACAAAGCTAATTAAATCAAATGAAAGTAAAACACATTCAAACAAAGCTAATTGATTCAAATGAAAGTCAAACACATTCAAACAAAGCTTTTTGAATCATATGAAAGTCAAATGCATTCCACAAAGCTAATTGAATAAAATGAAAGTCAAACAAATTCAAACTAAGCTAATTGAATCAAATGAAAGTCTAATGCTTTCTACAAAGCTAATTGAATCAAATAAAGTCAAACACATTCAAACAAACCTTTTTGAATCAAATGAAAATCAAATGCATTCATCAAAGCTAATTGAATCAAATGAAAGTCAAATGCATTCTACAAAGCTAATTAAATCAAATGAAAGTAAAACACATTCAAACAAAGCTAATTGATTCAAATGAAAGTCAAACACATTCAAACATAGCTTTTTGAATCATATGAAAGTCAAATGCATTCCACAAATCTAATTGAATCAAATGAAAGTCAAATGCATTCTACAAAGCGAAATGAATAAAATAAAAGTCAAATTCATTCAAACAAAGCTTTTTGAATCAAATGAAGGTCAAATGCATTCAACAAAGCTATCAAATGAAAGTCAACTGGATTCTACAAAGCTAATTAAATGAAATGAAAGTCAAACGTATTCAAACAAAGCTAATTGAATCAAATGAAATTCTAATACATTCTACAAAGCTAATAGAATCAAATAAAAGTCAAACACATTCAAACAAAGCATTTTGAATCAAATGAAAGTCAAATGCATTCAACAAAGCTAATTGAATAAAATGAAAGTCAAACACATTCAATCAAAGCTAATTGAATCAAATGAAAGTCTAATGCATTCTACAAAGCTAATTGAATCAAATGAAAGTCAAACACATTCAAACAAAGCTTTTTGAATCAAATGAAAGTCAAATGCATTCATCAAAGCTAATTAGATCAAATGAACGTCAAATGCATTTAACAAAGCTAATTAAATCAAATGAAAGTAAAACACATTCAAACAAAGCTAATTGATTCAAATGAAAGTCAAACACATTCAAACAAAGCTTTTTGAATCATATGAAAGTCAAATGCATTCCACAAAGCTAATTGAATCAAATGAAAGTCAAACAAATTCAAACTAAGCTAATTGAATCAAATGAAAGTCTAATGCTTTCTACAAAGCTAATTGAATCAAATAAAGTCAAACACATTCAAACAAACCTTTTTAAATCAAATGAAAGTCAAATGCATTCATCAAAGCTAATTGAATCAAATGAAAGTCAAATGCATTCTACAAAGCTAATTAAATCAAATGAAAGTAAAACACATTCAAACAAAGCTAATTGATTCAAATGAAAGTCAAACACATTCAAACATAGCTTTTTGAATCATATGAAAGTCAAATGCATTCCACAAATCTAATTGAATCAAATGAAAGTCAAATGAATTCAACAAAGCTAATTGAATAAAATGAAAGTCAAACACATTCAATCAAAGCTAATTGAATCAAATGAAAGTCTAATGCATTCTACAAAGCTAATTGAATCAAATGAAAGTCAAACACATTCAAACAAAGCATTTTGAATCAAATGAAAGTCAAATGCATTCATCAAAGCTAATTAGATGAAATGAAAGTCAAATGCATTTAACAAAGCTGATTAAATCAAATGAAAGTAAAACACATTCAAACAAAGCTAGTTGATTCAAATGAAAGTCAAACAGATTCAAACAAAGCTTTTTGAATCATATGAAAGTCAAATGCATTCCACAAAGCTAATTGAATCAAATGAAAGTCAAACAAATTCAAACTAAGCTAATTGAATCAAATGAAAGTCTAATGCTTTCTACAAAGCTAATTGAATCAAATAAAGTCAAACATATTCAAACAAACCTTTTTGAATCAAACGAAAGTCAAATGCATTCATCAAAGCTAATTGAATCAAATGAAAGTCAAATGCATTCTACAAAGCTAATTAAATCAAATGAAAGTAAAACACATTCAAACAAAGTTAATTGATTCAAATAAAAGTCAAACACATTCAAACAAAGCTTTTTGAATCATATGAAAGTCAAATGCATTCCACAAAGCTAATTGAATTAAATGAAAGTCAAAAGCATTCTACAAATTTTATTGAATCAATTGAAAGTGAAAAGCATTCAAACAAAGCTAATTGAATCAATTGAAAGTCAAACACATTCAAACAGAGCTAATTAAATCAAATTAAAGTCTAATGCATTCTACAAAGCTAATTAATTTAAATGAAAGTCAAACAGATTCAAACAAAGCTTTTTGAGTCAAATGAAAGTCAAATGCATTCAACAAAGCTGATTGGATCAAATGAAAGTCAAATGTATTTTTAAAAAGCTAATTGAATCAAATGAAAGTCAAATGCATTTTTAAATAGCTAATTTAATCAAATGAAAGTCACACACATTCAAATAAATCTAATTGAATCAAATGAAATTCTAATACATTCTACAAAGCTAATAGAATCAAATAAAAGTCAAACACATTCAAACAAAGCATTTTGAATCAAATGAAAGTCAAATGCATTCAACAAAGCTAATTGAATAAAATGAAAGTCAAACACATTTAATCAAAGCTAATTGAATCAAATGAAAGTCTAATGCATTCTACAAAGCTAATTGAATCAAATGAAAGTCAAACACATTCAAACAAAGCGTTTTGAATCAAATGAAAGTCAAATGCATTCATCAAAGCTAATTAGATCAAATGAAAGTCAAATGCATTTAACAAAGCTAATTAAATCAAATGAAAGTAAAACACATTCAAACAAAGCTAATTGATTCAAATGAAAGTCAAACACATTCAAACAAAGCTTTTTGAATCATATGAAAGTCAAATGCATTCCACAAAGCTAATTGAATCAAATGAAAGTCAAACAAATTCAAACTAAGCTAATTGAATCAAACGAAAGTCTTATGCTTTCTACAAAGCTAATTGAATCAAATAAAGTCAAAGACATTCAAACAAACCTTTTTGAATCAAATGAAAGTCAAATGCATTCATCAAAGCTAATTGAATCAAATGAAAGTCATATGCATTCTACAAAGCTAATTAAATCAAATGAAAGTAAAACACATTCAAACAAAGCTAATTGATTCAAATGAAAGTCAAACACATTCAAACATAGGTTTTTGAATCATATGAAAGTCAAATGCATTCCACAAATCTAATTGAATCAAATGAAAGTCAAATGCATTCTACAAAGCGAAATGAATAAAATAAAAGTCAAATTCATTCAAACAAAGCTTTTTGAATCAAATGAAGGTCAAATGCATTCAACAAAGCTATCAAATGGATTCTACAAAGCTAATTAAATGAAATGAAAGTCAAACGTATTCAAACAAAGCTAATTGAATCAAATGAAATTCTAATATATTCTACAAAGCTAATAGAATCAAATAAATGTAAAACACATTCAAACAAAGCATTTTGAATCAAATGAAAGTCAAATGCATTCAACAAAGCTAATTGAATAAAATGAAAGTCAAACACATTCAATCAAAGCTAATTGAATCAAATGAAAGTCTAATGCATTCTACAAAGCTAATTGAATCAAATGAAAGTCAAATGCATTCATCAAAGCTAATTAGATCAAATGAAAGTCAAATGCATTTAACAAAGCTAATTAAATCAAATGAAAGTAAAACACATTCAAACAAAGCTAATAGATTCAAATGAAAGTCAAACACATTCAAACAAAGCTTTTTGAATCATATGAAAGTCAAATGCATTCCCCAAAGCTAATTGAATCAAATGAAAGTCAAACAAATTCAAACTAAGCTAATTGAATCAAATGAAAGTCTAATGCTTTCTACAAAGCTAATTGAATCAAATAAAGTCAAACACATTCAAACAAACCCTTTTAAATCAAATGAAAGTCAAATGCATTCATCAAAGCTAATTGAATCAAATGAAAGTCAAATGCATTCTACAAAGCTAATTAAATCAAATGAAAGTAAAACACATTCAAACAAAGCTAATTGATTCAAATGAAAGTCAAACACATTCAAACATAGCTTTTTGAATCATATGAAAGTCAAATGCATTCCACAAATCTAATTGAATCAAATGAAAGTCAAATGCATTCTACAAAGCGAAATGAATAAAATAAAAGTCAAATTCATTCAAACAAAGCTTTTTGAATCAAATAAAGGTCAAATGCATTCAACAAAGCTATCAAATGAAAGTCAAATGGATTCTACAAAGCTAATTAAATGAAATGAAAGTCAAACGTATTCAAACAAAGCTAATTGAATAAAATGAAATTCTAATACATTTTACAAAGCTAATAGAATCAAATAAAAGTCGAACACATTCAAACAAAGCATTTTGAATCAAATGAAAGTCAAATGTGTTTAGGGTGAAAATACCCTAAGACACGTGGCCCAATAAAGGCTTGACACGTGTCAATCTTTCAACGGTCTGCAAAGGCCCAATCCCTTTGCAGACACGTGTCCCTTATACCCTAATTGAGGTACAGTTCTCCCTTACTATAAATAGTAAGGGTAGACCTCATTTATGACACACATACATTAATTGCAACCACACAAAAAAAGAACAAAGCCCAAACCTACTGAAACGCTCTCGAACCGAGAAGCTTTTACTGTTCTTATTCCACTTCGAAAAGATACTAACTTAATCTTCGGAGGCGGAACTCCCACCCCCATCCGGAGTCTCCGTTACTTGTGCAGGTACAGGCGTAAGAAGGAAGTCTGCTAGGTGCAGGTACAGGCGTAAGAAGGAAGTCTGCTAGGAAATTGTAACTCTCCCGAAGGACATAAAAGACCCCCAAACATCTGGCGCCGTCTGTGGGGAGAGTACTTTCTAGATGACATCTGAGCCTATACTACCTGGTAAAGGCAATCTGCCTACTGGGGAGGTTGAGGTCCATTCGGACCAAGATACAACCGATAACTATGACTTGGAAGCCTACACTGCTGCGGATGGCTCTTTAAGGACCAAGAACACCCGTTCCAAAGATAAGAGAGAACGGGAAGGGAACCAGGCGGCTCTTAGCAAGCCAACTAGGGGGCCGCTTGGGTTAACCTCTACCGCTGGAGACTCCCCAGTCTCCAGAGATGAGCTCATGAATATGATGATGAGCTTCAAAGGAGAGATCAAAGGCCTTCTGGACTACACAGCCGGCCCCCGTAAGGGTCAGGCGGAAGAAAGGCGTCACGGTAAAAAGACAGCCAAAACAGTAAAGGGTAGAGCATCTACCCCGCATCCGAAGTCAAACATGCCGGCTAGGCTCTTTGATTTCTCAAAGATGCACACTCCTATAGATGGAGTCAGAAAGCCCGTCCGACACATTCAGCCGGATGGAACCAAGAAAGTCTATTCTGATGCCCGGACGCTCATCCAAGATAAAAAGACCTTTCGAGACAGCTTCAATGCCACCTCAGGAAGGCACTCGAGAACAAACAACGACAGCCGGACGAGCGAGGTTTCCGCTCGATCCGGCCCCCATATGATCCAACCGGCAGTGCATGGAACACCGTATACGCCCTTTGGATCCCCCTATGCACAGGCAGGTATTTTCGGGGGGCAGCATCAGTCGCCCGTCCAGCCTATGGACTGGCAGCTCCGGCTGCTCAACCTTGGGGAACAGCCAACGGCGTTCTCCAGAGAAATCACCGAGATGACCCAGCCGTCTAAAATCAAAAACGTGTTGGTAGGCGCCTACGACGGTACCACCAACCCGGAAGATCACCTTATGGCATACACCAACCTGATGTATTTGCAGGGTTTGGATGACGCCGCATGGTGCCGATGCTTCCCGGCTACGTTGAAAGGGATTGCTCAACGTTGGTTTGGTAACCTCCCAGCCGGATGCATCAATAATTTCAGGACCTTGGCCTACTGGTTTACGTCCAACTTTTCTATGAACATCCCTGCCAAGAAAACAAGCCTTGATCTAGCGGCAATACAACAGGGAGACAAAGAGGGGCTCCGGTCATATGTCAGGCGGTTTAACCTGATGAGGATCCAAATCCATGGATTGTCTGATGACGTTGCCTATACTGATTTCTTCAAAGGCTTAAAAGATGGATCAACTTTTAAGTTTGACTTGGTTAGGAAGAGGGTCTCCACTCTTCACGAGGCACTCATGAAGGCGGAGGCCTACATTCAGGCAGTGGAATTGTGTGCTGTTAAACTTCCAACGGATTACAAAAGATCCGATAAAAAAGAGAATCGGCCTACCCAGTCGGCCAAAAAGGAAGACAAGAGAAAGGGGGTATGGGCGGCAGACTCATCCGGACAACCTTTCCAGAAAAGGAAGAGGTCGGATCCGTATGTGCCAAAGTACGAGTTCAACAAGGACTGTGCCTCCATTCTCAACGAAGTAAAGGACCGGTTGAATCTTGAAAAACCGTCTCCTATGAAGAGTCCTCTAAGCGCCCGGGATAAGAGCAAATATTGTCTTTTTCACGAGGAAATTGGCCACGACACTGAGGGTTGCTTTAGTCTCAGGCGGCTCTTCGACCGGCTCGCTGATGAGGGGGCTCTCAAATCTTATCTTTCCAAGTCAAGGGGTACTCCTAAACAAGCAAGAGGACCACCCCCAAAGAAGACGGCTACTCAATCGGATACGGATGAGGAAACCATCCTGACCATAGCCGGTGGATTTGCGGGAGGAGGGCCTACCATCCGGGGCACAAAAGACAACATTCGGAAACTGGTCAACTCGGTGGATGAGGGCCAGTCGTCTGAATATTCATTTCCGGAAGTTAACATCTCCGAGAGAGATAGGGGCGAGGTCAGGCGGCCTCATGATGACCCCATAGTCATCGAGTGCAAAATCGCCAATCAAAGAGTTGGCCGGATCTTGATTGATACCGGGAGCTCATCCGACCTCATCAGCTACCGGTGCTTGGAGAAACTCAAGTATAAGCCCAGTAGCATGCTTCCGGCCTCATACCCTCTTGTAGGTTTTGGGGGAGGAGTAGTACATCCGGTGGGCATGATTGATCTACCCATCCGGTTCGGAGAGAAGGGTAAGGGCCGGCATATGGTTGTCAAGTTTCTTGTTGTAGAAGAGCTGACTGCCTACAATCTGATTATTGGCCGTCCAACCCTTAACCTCTCAAAGGCAGTCATCATCCCATCTCTAATGTTGATAAAGTTTGAAAGGGATGATGGCACAGTCGGTTCCTTGAGTGGGGACCAAAAGATGGCGAGAGAGTGTTACCTCTCGGACATCAAACCAACGCTTGACACAGGCGGTCAAGAGAAAGAAATTGTTGAACTTGACGACTGTGATCAAAGCTTACCGGCTACAAAGCCAGCCGGTAAAAAGAGGAAGGCGGACCAACTGGCGCCTGTGAAGGAGAAACAATAGCAATCACTGTCCGGGGAGAGGACAAACGTCCTTCGCCCTCAGCCGGCAGGAGAAATAATTGATGTTGTCCTTGAAGACAGCCGGCCAGACAGAACCGTCAAGGTTGGAACGGCTGCGTTTGAAAGTTTGGGATCAGGTTTGCTCCTTTTGCTGAAGGAGTTCAAAGATGTGTTTGCCTTTGAAGTAGAAGAGATGCCGGGTGTAAGTCCGGATCTTGCTGTACATAGACTCGCTGTGGATCCTAAGAAGAAGCCGGTCAGGCAAAAGAAACGGAACCATGGCGAGGAAAGGTCCCAGGCGGCAGCAACCGAGGTCAAGAAACTCTTGGATGCTGGATTCATCCGGCAATGTTACTACCCGGATTGGGTAGCCAATGTCGTCCTTGTGAAAAAGCCGAATGGAACCTGGCGGATGTGTGTAGATTACACGGACCTCAACAGGGCTTGTCCAAAGGATAGCTACCCGCTTCCAAAGATAGATCATTTGGTAGACTCTACAGCCGGCCATGCCCTGATGAGTTTCATGGACGCCTATTCCGGCTTCCATCAGATACCCTTGTGGAAGAAAGACCAAGAGAAGACGGCTTTCGTCACAGATCAAGGGCTATATTGCTACAAGGTGATGCCGTTTGGGTTGAAGAATGCGCCTGCTACTTTCCAGCGAATGATGAACTCGGTCTTTTATGATCAGATTGGAAGGAACGTGGAGGTGTACATTGATGACATGATTGTCAAATCAAAGCTGCAGGCGAATCATCTAGCCGACCTCCGAGAAACTCTCACCACCCTCAGACGGCATAAAGTCATGTTAAATCCAAAAAAATGCGTCTTTGGAGTTGAGTCCGGGAAGTTTCTTGGATTTTTGATTGATCAGAGGGGCATAGAGGCCAATCCGGACAAAGTACAGGCGGTGATTGACATGCAGTCGCCACGTACCGTCAGGGAGCTCAAAAGCTTACCGGTTGCCTGGCGGCATTGGGGAGATTCCTCAGCCGGTCAGGTGACAAGTGCCTGTATTTCTTTCAAGCAATCAAAAAGAGGTCAAGGTTTGAATGGGGTGAAGAGGCTGAGGCGGCATTTCAACGGCTGAAGCAACACCTGCATTCTTTGCCAAGATTGGTGAGTCCCTTACCCCAGGAGGCTCTCTACATGTACTTGGCCGTCTCGGATCACTCCTTGAGCGCCGTCCTCCTTGCTGAGAGAGACGGTAATCAGCTCCCGGTATACTTTATAAGCCATGTACTCCGGAATGCTGAACTTCGTTATCCCATGATCGAAAAATTCGGTCTGGCTTTGTTCAAAGCAGTCAAGCGGCTGAAACCGTATTTTTTAGCACATCCGGTGACCGTTTACACTGATCAGCCGCTCAAAAGGCCTATGACCACTTTAGAGTCATCCGGAAGAATGATTAAATGGGCTGTGGAAATCCAAAGCTTAGAAATCACTTTCGAACCCAGGCGAGCAGTGAAGGGTCAGGCGTTTGCCGACTTCATCGTTGAAATGACAAGGCCAATACAGCCGGATAAAACTGATGAAGTTTGGAGGGTTTATGTAGACGGGAGCTCTACGCTGAATGGTTGCGGAGCGGGTGTAATTATTCACTCTCCGGAGGGGGACAAATACGAGTATGCTCTACGATTCAAGTTTCAAGCTTCGAATAATGAAGCTGAATACGAGGCCCTGCTAGCCGGTATCCGCATGTGTAAGGCAGTCGGGGCAAGGAAAGTTGATGCCTGCTCAGATTCCCAACTCATCGTTAGCCAGTACAACGGTGACTACGAGGCCACCCATCCGGTGATGATTATGTATCTACAGGCGGTCAAAGAGGAGGCTGGGGCATTTGATGAATTCAACCTAAGTCAAGTACCCAGATCCGAGAATAATCAGGCGGATGCACTATCCAAACTTGCATCCTCCGCCACATGTGATACGCCTAGATCAGTCTTCTGGGAAGTCATGGAAAAGAAAAGCATTGAACATGACCCCATTGGAGTTCTAGATCGAAGCTCCACATGGATGGACCCCATCCGTAATTACTTGGTAGACGGCACTCTACCGGAAACCTCATCCGAAGCAGCTGCTCTTAAAAGACGAGCATTAAGCTTCGCAATGCACAAGGGTGAACTGTTCCGGAAGGGTTACTTGCAGCCGCTATTCAAGTGTGTTACCCCAGAACGGGGCAAGGAAATACTGGAAGATCTCCACGCCGGCTTCTGTGGATCTCACATTGGCGGGAGGACCCTCGCCAAAAGAACCCGGCGGCAAGGATACTTTTGGCCTACACTAGAGGCGGATGCATTAGATCTGGTGAAAAGATGCGACAAGTGCCAGAGGTTCGGCCGGCTGATAAGGCAGCCGGCAACTGATATGACAGCTATTCACAGCCCAGTTCCCTTTGCAAAATGGGGCATGGATATTTTGGGGCCATACACTCCTGCCCCAGGCGGCAGAAGATACATTTTGGTGGCTGTTGATTACTTCACCAAGTGGGTTGAGGCCGAGGCGGTAAAGGGCATCAAAACTAAGGATGTCATCTCCTTCATTTGGAGAAATGTCATCACCCGGTTCGGTGTACCAATGTCAATGGTCTTTGACAATGGCCCCCAGTTCGAAACGCCTGTCCTGAAGACTTGGTTGCAAGATCAAGGGATTTCCCACTACTTTGCATCCGTTGGCCGTCCGCAAGCAAACGGTCAAGTTGAAGCTTTCAACAAGCTCATCTCAGGCGGCATAAAGAAAAAGATCGAGAAGGCAGGCGGGCTTTGGGCAGAAGAGTTAACTCACGTTCTTTGGTCCATCAGAACTACTGAGAAGGGGTCAACCGGTGAAACTCCATTCCTTATGGCATATGGCACAGAGGCGGTGCTTCCCATTGAATTATGTGAGCCAACACTTCGAATCATGTTGTATGATGAACAGGCAAATTGGGAAGCCATGCGCCTGTCTCTGGATACTCTTCCAGAAAGAAGGGGCAACGCCGCCTTGCGTCATGAAATCTACCGTCTTCGAATGACGAGGGCCTACAACAAAAAGGTGCTTAAACGCCCCTCAAAGTTGGAGATTTTGTATTACGGAAGCTTGAAGCAACCGGTAGGGCATACGAACAAGGGAAACTAACCCCAAACTGGGAGGGACCCTACCGGATTTTTGAAGAAGTTAGAAACGGCACATACCGCCTGGAAACCCCAGACGGAATGCGGCTGCCTCGTACCTGGAATGTAGATAACTTGAAAAAGTACTACTTCTAAGGATTGAAATGTGAAAGCATATAATTTCCATTCATACAATTGTATTTGCACCTGTCTAGTGCAAGAACACAGACGGAAGAACACTTGTTAAAACCACTGCTCCAAAAAGAGCAGTCATCCGGTGACACCCATCCGGGTGAATCACTGAAGAGAACAGCTCCCTTCTGGGTGGAACATTGTTCTAGCGATCCCATAACTCAAACGGCGTTTGTCTAAAACGATTTGCAGCCGTTAGAAATGATCCTTTGCATCTGGGATTCATCCGGCAAGGACCCAAAAGAGGTCCATCCGGGTGAATCACTGGAAAGAACAGCTCCCTTCTGGGTGGAACATTGTTCTAGCGATCCAATAACTCAACGGCATTTGTCAAACAATTTTGCAGCCGTTAGAAATGATCCTTTGCATCTAGCATTCATCCGGCAAGGACCCAAAAGAGGTCCATCCGGAAAAATGAAATTCCTAATGGGCCACCGTAACCACCTAAACGGTTTTACATCCCATCCTATATATAATTGTACCAGACGGGGCAAGGTTAGGTCAGTCACTGACCCCCCATCCGGCTTCCATGAAACGACTGCCTGTCTACTGTTGGGGTAAACAGGTAGCCATTTCAGGGGCATATTGTGGTATCTCTTCTTCATCCGGCATATATAGAACGGCTGAAATACTTGTAAAAATGCATATAAAAAAAAAATTGCAAATAATAGATAGAAAAACCGACTGTGTCGGTTAATAGATTAATTGAAATGTTAGCCGGACCCCTGTCCGGGAAAGATACATCGAAAATACACGGCACGCAGGCCGGTAAAAAAAGAAAGAAAATATCAATCTTGCTGTTGCTCTTGTTGCTGAGGCTGCTCCAACCCTTGAGCTTGCCCAACCTGAGTCTCAGCCGTCTGCTCCTGCAGCTGCTCCGGCTGGTTTCCCATTGGCACCCCATCCGGCTCTGACCCTAACCCCTTCTCAGCCCACTCGTCGAAAGGAGGAGGGGCAGGAGTGCCGAGTACTCGAGCTTCATAAACTTCGGAAGCATACAAGTAACGGAGGTTGAAATAGTCAAAGTCAGAGTCCGGATGGATGAGGCCCCAAGCCAGCTTCATGCGCTCCTCGCAGTCGGCTTCATTCTCTGTAATCAGGCGGCTGAGTTCCTCGTTCAGCTCCTTTTTGTGGGCCGCCTGAATATTAGTGAGTTGGACAGTCAGCTCGCTGTTCTTCTGGCGGAGGTTGGCATTTTCCTTGTCAGCTCCTTCCAGAGCTCTGAGATCAGCCTGGAGGTCCTTGACCTTAAGCTCAAGTTCATCAACTTTCTTCTTGGCCTCATCCCCAGCCAGCACAGCCTCTTTCAGTAATTCCTCCTGTTGCAACTCTCTCTCTTTAGTTGCCAAATCATATTTAATAGTGTGAAATTGACTAACGTCAATTAGGTCAAGGGCACGCTTCTGAGCGTCTCTTACCTCCTCTTGCTTTTTACGCAAGGGGACTCGGAGCCCGTCCACTCTCAGCATCACCTATGGTACCAACCGGAAAAGGAGTTAGAACTAATGATGATAATTACTACTCATCCGGCAGAAGCAGAGCTTGAGACAAGCATAGGGCATTCGGGTTATTTACCTCAGCAAGAAGAGAGTTGATGCGATCTAGGTTAACCTGGTGTACAGCCGGCACCGCCTCCTTTTCAGAACGGGTCAGAGTCTTGACCATTCTCTTGGCGTATTGGTTGTAGTCGGGCCGGCTGGTAGAGTCATCTGCAAAGGAAGGGTTATCTGTCAGATACTGGGCATAGGCGCCGCCTATATTCATGCGGCTGCCAGAGGAGCCCCCAGACTGGCTTGCTTGAGTTTTGACTCTCATATGCCCAAGCGGCCAGGGGGGTCAAAGGCAGAGGTTTTACCTTGTACAGGCTGTGGGGTGCCATCCCCCCCAGCCGCATCTGAGCCAGATACCATCCGGGTCTGGCCCGCCGAAGCACTCGGCGTTAGCTGCAGGCTCTTCCCTGCAGTGGTTGGCCTGGCAGGGTCAGACGTCCTCTTTGCGGGACTAGCTGCCAAAGGTGGACCCGTCAGCCTTGGAGCTTTTGAAGCCGGCTGGGGTATCACACCAGCCGGTCTTTTGTGCATGCTTGCTAGTGATTTTGGCATGCCTTGGGTTCCACCCTGAAAATAGTCAAAACAAAGCAATCAGTTAGAAACAAAGGCAGATCATATGTCATCCGGTAAGAAATGGAAGAGGTTTTACTCCATTCTTGGCGGCCAGTGCCGCCTTCTTCTCTTCGATTTGCTTCTTTCTCAGCTCAATAGCTGAGAAGGCAGGTGTCTTTTCAGGAGGCACCATTCGTTTAGCTTTACCTGCAAAAAAGGGAAATTCGAGTTAGAGCGTGTACGCATAATCAGGTGTTAGAATACCGGATGGGTTAATGAACCTACTCTTTTTAAACATTGAACTTAGATTGCAAAGGGACAAGAAGGACTCGTCCCTTAACCATTCCGGGAGGGGTACTCAGAACTTTGGGACGATGATTTCACTACCGTCCTCCATCAGATGGGTCGTTTTGAGGAAGAGACCCGTCTCCATTATTTGGTCCCAGGCCTCAGACGACACTTTCGGGAGCGCGCATTTTTTGCCCAGCAATGCCGGGTGCTTATTATACCGCCGCAGCCGGTGATTTAGGGAAGTGGAAGGAGAAGAGACGACGTAAAATTTGCTCTTCCAGTTGGTCCACTTTGATGGCTTCTCCAAAGTCATCATGTATTCTTGGTTGGTGGTAAGGGTGTACCAGGCATTCCACCCACCCGGAGCCCGGCTGAGGTAATGCATGTGTGCAAAAGCCTCCCAACTGGGGTTCACCTCCTGCAGCTCACATGCGGCAATGTACCCCAAAATATTGACCCAAGAGTTAGGAGTCAATTGCCATACGCCCAAGTCATACCCCAACAATATGTCCTTGATGCAGGGGTGAAGGGGGAACCGGAGGCCTGCTTTGAATGCCGCCTCATAACAGCCGAAAAAATCATCGGCATGGTCCAAGTCGTCCGTCCATACGACGGCTGCATTAACAGGCGGGACTCTTATTTCCCAGTCCTTCCCAACTGGTTTCCTTTTAAAAAGAAAGGCAGGAAGGGTTGCAGTAAGGGTGACCACGTCTCTTGCAGACATGGTCATGTCAGTCGGATCTCCCTTAGCCGGCCATTTGTAGGCCTCTTCAACAATAGGCTCAGCCTCCTGTGCAGGGGCTTCAGATTCGGACCCAGACCCAGACCCTTCTCCAGCAGATTCATCGCCGGATCCTTCGGCATTAGAATCAGAGTCTTCTAATATGCTGTCACCCGGTGTGCTCGGACCACTCGGGGAATCTTGACGAGTCCCCAGGGTTTCTTCCAAAGGAATTTCACCAGACGGTCCTGTCGTCTGGTCCTCGTTTCTGGGATCAGCCGGATCTTCGGCTGCGTCGTCGGACTTGTAATCCGGGTCAACTGCCGTCCATCTTATCCGAGCCATTCTGTCCTGCACATGAACAGAGACGGTCGGATTCGAGGTAGGTGAAGGTTCGCCCAAATACCCCCAGACGGCAGTCCCAGTCCTAGACTCAGCCGTGCCTGGTGACCGCCTGACAGCAGCCGTAGGCTGTGCCGAGTGTATAATTGAAGGGTCCATATCCTATCTATGCAACCGGAAAATTAACAAAAAGAATTGAAAAAGGGTGCAGACGGTACCTTTGGAGGATGGAATTTGCTGAGATGGTGGCTTGAAACCTACACAGGCGGAAATCTCCGAATGTGTTTGAAGCTGATGAAGAAAAATAGATCAGACATGTTTAATTGGAAGCTCATTTAAAAGCCCCCCAAGCGGTGGAGTCCCGGATGAGGGATAGCAGAGATGGGCTGGAAATTGTTCAAACGACCCCCATACGGTTAAAAGCCGGATGGGGGGCTATTTGTATGTTTGAGAAAAAGCTAAAGGCTGCTCAAACAATCCCCATACGGTTAGACGCCGGATGGGGGCAATTTAAACAACGTTTGAGAAAAAGCCAAGGCTGCTCAAACGACCCCCATACGGGTAAAAGCCGGATGGGGCTATTTGTATGTTTGAGAAAAAGCCGAGGCTGCTCAAACGACCCCCATACGGGTAAAAGCCGGATGGGGGCAATTTGAAACAGTTTTGAGCCAAGGCTGCTCAAACGACCCCCATACGGTTAAAAGCCGGATGGGGGCTATTTGTATGTTTGAGAAAAAGCTAAAGGCTGCTCAAACAACCCCCATACGGTTAGACGCCGGATGGGGGCAATTTAAACAACGTTTGAGAAAAAGCCAAGGCTGCTCAAACGACCCCCATACGGGTAAAAGCCGGATGGGGGCTATTTGTATGTTTGAGAAAAAGCCGAGGCTGCTCAAACGACCCCCATACGGGTAAAAGCCGGATGGGGGCAATTTGAAACAGTTTTGAGCCAAGGCTGCTCAAACGACCCCCATACGGTTAAAAGCCGGATGGGGGCTATTTGTATGTTTGAGAAAAAGCTAAAGGCTGCTCAAACAACCCCCATACGGTTAGACGCCGGATGGGGGCAATTTAAACAACGTTTGAGAAAAAGCCAAGGCTGCTCAAACGACCCCCATACGGTTAAAAGCCGGATGGGGGCAATTTGTAACAAAGTTTGAGCCAAGGAATCTCAAACGACCCCCATACGGTTAAAAGCCGGATGGGGGCTATTTGTATGTTTGAGAAAAAGCCAGGGCTGCTCAAACGACCCCCATACGGTTAAATGCCGGATGGGGGCAATTTGAATGATGTTTGAGAAAAAGCCAAGGCTGCTCAAACTACCCCCATACGGTTAAATGCCGGATGGGGGCAATTTGAATGATGTTTGAGAAAAAGCCAAGGCGACTCAAACTACCCCCATACGGTTAAATGCCGGATGGGGGCAATTTGAAAGATGTTTGAAAGCAAAGGTTGATCAAACCACCCCCATACGGCTAAAGGCCGGATGGGGTTACTTGTGACTAGTTTGAATAAAAACAAAGTTGGCTCAAAGGGGTCCCATGCGGCACAATGCCGGATGGGTGTATATTAAACATCCCAGACGGCAAAACGCCGGATGAGGGGGATTTTTGGACTTGCCCCAAGCCAGCCCCATGCGGCAAAATGACGGATGAGGGCATTTTACAACTAGGGAAATATTTCAAAAACCTCACACGGGAAATCCCGGATGAGGTAGGGGTAATTCAAAAATTTTTGGACAAAATATACCCAGGCGGCAAAATGCCGAGTGAGGTCCTTAATCTAGGGGCAAAAAGACGGTACCTTACTAAATCCGCACTCAGCCAGAAGGCAGATGTCAAGTACTTGCGAAAACCGGATGCTCGAAAGTCTTGAAAGAAGCAGCCGGTATCAGAGCTTCTCAGGAAATTTTTGAAAATAAAAAGTGCGGAGGAAAGAGGTAGCCACCCTACTTATAGAAAGAGGCAGAAGGCGAACAGTCACCTTCTGCACGAAAATTTGAAATTCAAAAAAAAAAAAAAAAAAAAAAAAAAGAAGAAGAGGGGGGAAGCAGACGAACCGTCACTTACCCCATGCACCCTACGTCTGTCACAGATGACACGTGAGCTTGCCACATCTCACCTGTGAGGGGCAGATGTTTAGGGTGAAAATACCCTAAGACACGTGGCCCAATAAAGGCTTGACACGTGTCAATCTTTAAACGGTCTGCAAAGGCCCAATCCCTTTGCAGACACGTGTCCCTTATACCCTAATTGAGGTACAGTTCTCCCTTACTATAAATAGTAAGGGTAGACCTCATTTATGACACACATTAATTGCAACCACAAAAAAACCAAACAAAGCCCAAACCTACTGAAACGCTCTCGAACCGAGAAGCTTTTATTGTTCTTATTCCACTTCGAAAAGATACTAACTTAATCTTCGGAGGCGGAACTCCCACCCCCCATCCGGAGTCTCCGTTACTTGTGCAGGTACAGGCGTAAGAAGGAAGTCTGCTAGGTGCAGGTACAGGCGTAAGAAGGAAGTCTGCTAGGAAATTGTAACTCTCCCGAAGGACAATAAAAGACCCCCAAACAACAGTCAAACACATTCTACAAAGCTAATTGAATCAATTGAAAGTCAAACACATTCAAACAAAGCTATTTGAATCAAATGAAAGTCAAATACATTCTACAAAGCTAATTGAATCAAATGAAAGTCAAACACATTCAAATAAAGCTAATTGAATCAAATGAAAGTCAAACACATTCAAACAAAGCTATTTTAATTAAATGAATGTCAAATACATTCTACAAAGCTAATTGAACCAAATGAAAGTCAAACACATTCAAACAAAGCTATTTGAAGAAAACGAAAGTCAAATACATTCTACAAAGCAAATTGAATCAAATGAAAGTCAAACACAGTCAAACAAAGTTATTTGATTCAAATGAAAGTCAAATACATTCTATAAAGCTAATTGAATCAAATGAATGTCAAACACATTCAAACAAAGCTAATTAAATCAAATAAAAGTCAAATACATTCTACAAAGCTAATTGAATCATATAAAAGTCAAACACATTCAAACAAAGCTAATTGAATCAAATGGAAGTCAAATACATTCTACAAAGCTAATTGAATTAAATTAAAGTCAAACACATTCAAAATAAGCTAATTGAATTTAACGAAAGTCAAACACAGTCAAACAAAGCTTTCGAATTAAGTGAAAGTCATATACATTCTACAAAGCTAATTGAAACAAATGAAAGTCAAACACATTCAAACAAAGCTATTTGAATCAAATGAAAGTCAAATACATTCTACAAAGCTAATTGAATCAAATGAAAGTGAAACACATTCAAACAAAGCTATTTGAATCAAATGAGAGTCAAATACATTCAAACAAAGCTAATTAAATCAAATAAAAGTCAAATACATTGTACAAAGCGAATTGAATCAAATGAAAGTCAAACACATTCAAACAAAGCTAATTGTATCAACTGAAAGTCAAATACATTCAACAAAGCAAATTGAATCAAATGAAAGTCAAACACATTCAACTAAAGCTAATTGAATCAAATGAAAGTCAAACGCATTCAAACAAAGCTAATTGAATCAAATGAAAGTCAAACACATTCAAACAAAGCTATATAAATCAAATGAAAGTGAAATGCATTCTACAAAGCAAATTGATCTAAATGACAGTCAAACACATTCTACAAAGCTAATTGAATCAAATTGAAAGTCAAACACATTCAAACAAAGCTATTTGAATCAAATGAAAGTCAAATACATTCTACAAAGCTAATTGAATCAAATGAAAGTCAAACACATTCAAACAAAGCTAATTGAATCAAATGAAAGTCAAACACATTCAAACAAAGCTATTTTAATTAAATGAATGTCAAATACATTCTACAAAGCTAATTGAATCAAATGACAGTCAAACACATTCTACAAAGCTAATTGAATTAATTGAAAGTCAAATACATTCTACAAAGCAAATTGAATCAAATGAAAGTCAAACACAGTCAAACAAAGTTTTTTGATTCAAATGAAAGTCAAATACATTCTACAAAGTTAATTGAATCAAATGAAAGTCAAACACATTCAAACAAAGCTGTTTGAATCAAATGAGAGTCAAATAAAAGTAAAAATATTCTACAAAGCTAATTGAATCAAATGAAAGTCAAACACATTCAAACAAAGTCTTTTAAATCAAATGAAAGTCAAACACATTCAAAAAAAGCTTTTTAATTTAAATGAAAGTCAAACACATTCAAACAAAGCTATATAAATCAAATGAATGTGAAATGCATTCTACAAAGCAAATTGAATTAAATGAAATTCAAACACATTCAAACAAAGGTATTTGAATCAAATGAAAGTCAAATACATTCTACTAAGCTAATTGAATCAAATGACAGTCAAACACATTCAAACAAAGCTATTTGAATCAAATGACAGTCAAATACGTTCAAATAAAGTTATATAAATCAAATGAAAGTGAAATGCATTCTACAAAGGAAATTGATCTAAATGAAATTCAAACACATTCAAACAAAGCTATTTGAATCAAATGACAGTCAAACACATTCTACAAAGCTAATTGAATCAATTGAAAGTCAAACACATTCAAACAAAGCTATTTGAATCAAATGAAAGTCAAATACATTCTACAAATTAATTGAATCAAATGAAAGTCAAACACATTCAAACAAAGCTATTTGAATCAAATGAGAGTCAAATAAAGTCAAACAAAGCTAATTAAATCAAATAAAAGTAAAATACATTCTACAAAGCTAATTGAATCAAATGAAAGTCAAACACATTCAAACTAAGCCTTTTAAATCAAATGAAAGTCAAACACATTCAAAAAAAGCTTTTTAATTTAAATGAAAGTCAAACACATTCAAACAAAGCTATATAAATCAAATGAAAGTGAAATGCATTCTACAAAGCAAATTGATCTAAATGAAATTCAAACACATTCAAACAAAGCTATTTGAATCAAATGACAGTCAAACACATTCTACAAAGCTAATTGGATCAATTGAAAGTCAAACACATTCAAACAAAGTTATTTAAATCAAATGAAAGTCAAATACATTCTACAAAGCTAATTGAATCAAATGAAAGTCAAACACATTCAAACAAAGCTAATTGAATCAAATGAAAGTCAAACACATTCAAACAAAGCTATTTTAATTAAATGAATGCCAAATACATTCTACAAAGCTAATTGAATCAAATGAAAGTCAAACACATTCAAACAAAGCTATTTGAAGAAAATGAAAGTCAAATACATTCTACAAAGCAAATTGAATCAAATGAAAGTCAAACACAGTCAAAGAATGTTATTTGATCAAAATCAAAGTCAAATACATTCTACAAAGCTAATTGAATCAAATGAAAGTCAAACACATTCAAACAAAGCTGTTTGAATCAAATGAGAGTCAAATAAATTCAATCAAAGCTAAATAAATAAAATAAAAGTAAAATACATTCTACAAAGCTAATTGAATCAAAAGAAAGTCAAACACATTCAAACAAAGTCTTTTAAATCAAATGAAAGACAAACACATTCAAAAAAATCTTTTTAATTTAAATGAAAGTCAAAAACATTCAAACAAAGCTATATAAATCAAATGAAAGTGAAATGCATTCTACAAAGCAAATTGAATTAAATGAAATTCAAACACATTCAAACAAAGATATTTGAATCAAATGAAAGTCAATTACATTCTACTAAGCTAATTGAATCAAATGAAAGTCAAACACATTCAAACAAAGCTATTTGAATCAAATGACAGTCAAATACGATCAAACAAAGCTATATAAATCAAATGAAAGTGAAATGCATTCTACAAAGCAAATTGATCTAAATGAAATTCAAACACATTCAAACAAAGCTATTTGAATCAAATGACAGTCAAACACGTTCTACAAGCTAATTGAATCAATTGAAAGTCAAACACATTCAAACAAAGCTATTTGAATCAAATGAAAGTCAAATACATTCTATAAAGCTAATTGAATCAAATGAAAGTCAAACACATTCAAACAAAGCTATTTGAAGAAAATGAAAGTCAAATACATTCTACAAAGCAAATTGAATCAAATGAAAGTCAAACACAGTCAAACAAAGTTATTTGATTCAAATGAAAGTCAAATACATTCTACAAAGCTAATTGAATCAAATGAGAGTCAAATACATTAAAACAAAGCTAATTAAATCAAATTAAAGTCTAATACATTCTACAAAGCTAATTGAATTAAATTAGAGTCAAACACATTCAAACAAAGCTAATTGAATCAAATGAAAGTCAAACACATTCAAACAAAGATTTTGAATCAAATGAAAGGCAAATACATTCTACAAAGCTAATTGAATCAAATGAAAGTCAAACACATTCAAATAAAGCTATGTGAATCAAATGAAAGTCAAATACATTCTACAAAGCTAATTGAATCAAATGAAAGTCAAACACATTCAAACAAAGCTATTTGAATCAAAGGAGAGTCAAATAAATTCAAACAAAGCTATCTAAATCAAATAACAGTAAAATACATTCTACAAAGCTAATTGAATCAAATGAAAATCGAACACATTCAAACAAAGCCTTTTAAATCAAATGAAAGTCAAACACATTCAAAAAAAGCTTTTTAATTTAAATGAAAGTCAAATACATTCAAACAAAGCTATATAAATCAAATGAAAGTGAAATGCATTCTACAAAGCAAATTGATCTAAATGAAATTCAAACACATTCAAACAAAGCTATTTGAATCAAATGACAGTCAAACACATTCTACAAAGCTAATTGAATCAATTGAAAGTCAAACACATTCAAACAAAGCTATTTGAATCAAATGAAAGTCAAATACATTCTACAAAGCTAATTGAATCAAATGAAAGTCAAACACATTCAAACAAAGCTAATTGAATCAAATGAAAGTCAAACACATTCAAACAAAGCTATTTGAATCAAATGAAAGTCAAATACATTCTACAAAGCTAATTGAATCAAATGAAAGTCAAACACATTCAAATAAAGCTAATTGAATCAAATGAAAGTCAAATACATTCAACAAAGCTAATTGAATCAAAAGAAAGTCAAACACATTCAAACAAAGCTAATTGAATCAAATGAAAGTCAAATACATTCTACAAAGCTAATTGAATCAAATGAAAGTCAAACACATTCAAACAAAGCCTTTTAAATCAAATGAAAGTCAAACACAATCAAACAAAGCTATTTGAATCAAATGAGAGTCAAATAAATTCAAACAAAGCTAATTAAATCAAATAAAAGTAAAATACATTCTACAAAGCTAATTGAATCAAAAGAAAGTCAAACACATTCAAACAAAGTCTTTTAAATCAAATGAAAGTCAAACACATTCAAAAAAAGATTTTTAATTTAAATGAAAGTCGAACACATTCAAACAAAGCTATATAAATCAAATGAAAGTGAAATGCATTCTACAAAGCAAATTGAATTAAATGAAATTCAAACACATTCAAACAAAGCTATTTGAATCAAATGAAAGTCAAATACATTCTACTAAGCTAATTAAATCAAATGAAAGTCAAACACATTCAAAAAAAGCTTTTTAATTTAAATGAAAGTCAAACACATTCAAACAAAGCTATATAAATCAAATGAAAGTGAAATGCATTCTACAAAGCAAATTGATCTAAATGAAATTCAAACACATTCAAACAAAGCTATTTGAATCAAATGACAGTCAAACACATTCTACAAGCTAATTGAATCAATTGAAAGTCAAACACATTCAAACAAAGCTATTTGAATCAAATGAAAGTCAAATACATTCTACAAAGCTAATTGAATCAAATGAAAGTCAAACACATTCAAACAAAGCTATTTGAAGAAAATGAAAGTCAAATACATTCTACAAAGCAAATTGAATCAAATGAAAGTCAAACACAGTCAAACAAAGTTATTTGATTCAAATGAAAGTCAAACACATTCAAACAAAGATTTTGAATCAAATGAGAGTCAAATACATTCAACAAAGCTAATTGAATCAAATAAAAGTCAAACACATTCAAACAAAGCTAATTGAATCAAATGAAAGTCAAGCACATTCAAACAAAGCTATTTGAATCAAATGAAAGTCAAATACATTCTACAAAGCTAATTGAATCAAATCAAAGTAAAACACATTCAAACAAAGCTATTTGAATCAAATGAAAGTCAAACACATTCAAACAAAGCTATTTGAATCAAATGAGAGTCAAATACATTAAAACAAAGCTAATTAAATCAAATAAAAGTCTAATACATTCTACAAAGCTAATTGAATTAAATTAGAGTCAAACACATTCAACCAAAGCTAATTGAATCAAATGAAAGTCAAACACATTCAAACAAAGATTTTGAATCAAATGAAATTCAAATACATTCTACAAAGCTAATTGAATCAAATGAAAGTTAAAAAAAATTCAAATAAAGCTATTTGAATCAAATGAAAGTCAAATACATTATACAAAGCTAATTGAATCAAATGAAAGTCAAACACATTCAAACAAAGCTATTTGAATCAAAGGAGAGTCAAATAAATTCAAACAAAGCTATCTAAATCAAATAACAGTAAAATACATTCTACAAAGCTAATTGAATCAAATGAAAGTCAAACACATTCAAACAAAGCCTTTTAAATCAAATGAAAGTCAAACACATTCAAAAAAAGCTTTTTAATTTAAATGAAAGACTAACACATTAAAACAAAGCTATATAAATCAAATGAAAGTGAAATGCATTCTACAAAGCAAATTGATCTAAATGAAATTTAAACACATTCAAACAAAGCTATTTGAATCAAATGACAGTCAACCACATTCTACAAAGCTAATTGAATCAAAGGAGAGTCAAATAAATTCAAACAAAGCTATTTGAATCAAATGAAAGTCAAATACATTCTACAAAGCTAATTGAATCAAATGAAAGTCAAACACATTCAAACAAAGCTATTTGAAGAAAATGAAAGTCAAATACATTCTACAAAGCAAATTGAATCAAATGAAAGTCAAACACAGTCAAACAAAGTTATTTGATTCAAATGAAAGTCAAATACATTCTACAAAGCTAATTGAATCAAAGGAAAGTCAAACACATTCAAACAAAGCTGTTTGAATCAAATAGAGTCAAATAAATTCAATCAAAGCTAATTAAATAAAATAAAAGTAAAAATATTCTACAAAGCTAATTGAATCAAATGAAAGTCAAACACATTCAAACAAAGTCTTTTAAATCAAATGAAAGTCAAACACATTCAAAAAAAGCTTTTTAATTTAAATGAAAGTCAAACACATTCAAACAAAGCTATATAAATCAAATGAATGTGAAATGCATTTTACAAAGCAAATTGAATTAAATGAAATTCAAACACATTCAAACAAAGGTATTTGAATAAAATGAAAGTCAAATACATTCTACTAAGCTAATTGAATCAAATGACAGTCAAACACATTCAAACAAAGCTATTTGAATCAAATGACAGTCAAATACGTTCAAATAAAGCTATATAAATCAAATGAAAGTGAAATGCATTCTACAAAGCAAATTGATCTAAATGAAATTCAAACACATTCAAACAAAGCTATTTAAATCAAATGACAGTCAAACACATTCTACAAAGCTAATTGAATCAATTGAAAGTCAAACACATTCAAACAAAGCTATTTGAATCAAATGAAAGTCAAATACATTCTACAAATTAATTGAATCAAATGAAAGTCAAACACATTCAAACAAAGCTATTTGAATCAAATGAGAGTCAAATAAAGTCAAACAAAGCTAATTAAATCAAATAAAAGTAAAATACATTCTACAAAGCTAATTGAATCAAATGAAAGTCAAACACATTCAAACAAAGCCTTTTAAATCAAATGAAAGTCAAATACATTCAAAAAAAGCTTTTTAATTTAAATGAAAGTCAAACACATTCAAACAAAGCTATATAAATCAAATGAAAGTGAAATGCATTCTACAAAGCAAATTGATCTAAATGAAATTCAAACACATTCAAACAAAGCTATTTGAATCAAATGACAGTCAAACACATTCTACAAAGCTAATTGGATCAATTGAAAGTCAAACACATTCAAACAAAGTTATTTAAATCAAATGAAAGTCAAATACATTCTACAAAGCTAATTGAATCAAATGAAAGTCAAACACATTCAAACAAAGCTAATTGAATCAAATGAAAGTCAAACACATTCAAACAAAGCTATTTTAATTAAATGAATGCCAAATACATTCTACAAAGCTAATTGAATCAAATTAAAGTCAAACACATTCAAACAAAGCTATTTGAAGAAAATGAAAGTCAAATACATTCTACAAAGCAAATTGAATCAAATGAAAGTCAAACACAGTCAAAGAATGTTATTTGATCAAAATCAAAGTAAAATACATTCTACAAAGCTAATTGAATCAAAAGAAAGTCAAACACATTCAAACAAAGTCTTTTAAATCAAATGAAAGACAAACACATTCAAAAAAATCTTTTTAATTTAAATGAAAGTCAAAAACATTCAAACAAAGCTATATAAATCAAATGAAAGTGAAATGCATTCTACAAAGCAAATTGAATTAAATGAAATTCAAACACATTCAAACAAAGATATTTGAATCAAATGAAAGTCAAATACATTCTACTAAGCTAATTGAATCAAATGAAAGTCAAACACATTCAAACAAAGCTATTTGAATCAAATGACAGTCAAATACGATCAAACAAAGCTATATAAATCAAATGAAAGTGAAATGCATTCTACAAAGCAAATTGATCTAAATGAAATTCAAACACATTCAAACAAAGCTATTTGAATCAAATGACAGTCAAACACGTTCTACAAGCTAATTGAATCAATTGAAAGTCAAACACATTCAAACAAAGCTATTTGAATCAAATGAAAGTCAAATACATTCTACAAAGCTAATTGAATCAAATGAAAGTCAAACACATTCAAACAAAGCTATTTGAAGAAAATGAAAGTCAAATACATTCTACAAAGCAAATTGAATCAAATGAAAGTCAAACACAGTCAAACAAAGTTATTTGATTCAAATGAAAGTCAAATACATTCTACAAAGCTAATTGAATCAAATGAGAGTCAAATACATTAAAACAAAGCTAATTAAATCAAATAAAAGTCTAATACATTCTACAAAGCTAATTGAATTAAATTAGAGTCAAACACATTCAAACAAAGCTAATTGAATCAAATGAAAGTCAAACACATTCAAACAAAGATTTTGAATCAAATGAAAGGCAAATACATTCTACAAAGCTAATTGAATCAAATGAAAGTCAAACACATTCAAATAAAGCTATCTGAATCAAATGAAAGTCAAATACATTCTACAAAGCTAATTGAATCAAATGAAAGTCAAACACATTCAAACAAAGCTATTTGAATCAAAGGAGAGTCAAATAAATTCAAACAAAGCTATCTAAATCAAATAACAGTAAAATACATTCTACAAAGCTAATTGAATCAAATGAAAGTCGAACACATTCAAACAAAGCCTTTTAAATCAAATGAAAGTCAAACACATTCAAAAAAAGCTTTTTAATTTAAATGAAAGTCAAATACATTCAAACAAAGCTATATAAATCAAATGAAAGTGAAATGCATTCTACAAAGCAAATTGATCTAAATGAAATTCAAACACATTCAAACAAAGCTATTTGAATCAAATGACAGTCAAACACATTCTACAAAGCTAATTGAATCAATTGAAAGTCAAACACATTCAAACAAAGCTATTTGAATCAAATGAAAGTCAAATACATTCTACAAAGCTAATTGAATCAAATGAAAGTCAAACACATTCAAACAAAGCTAATTGAATCAAATGAAAGTCAAACACATTCAAACAAAGCTATTTGAATCAAATGAAAGTCAAATACATTCTACAAAGCTAATTGAATCAAATGAAAGTCAAACACATTCAAATAAAGCTAATTGAATCAAATGAAAGTCAAATACATTCAACAAAGCTAATTGAATCAAAAGAAAGTCAAACACATTCAAACAAAGCTAATTGAATCAAATGAAAGTCAAATACATTCTACAAAGCTAATTGAATCAAATGAAAGTCAAACACATTCAAACAAAGCCTTTTAAATCAAATGAAAGTCAAACACAATCAAACAAAGCTATTTGAATCAAATGAGAGTCAAATAAATTCAAACAAAGCTAATTAAATCAAATAAAAGTAAAATACATTCTACAAAGCTAATTGAATCAAAAGAAAGTCAAACACATTCAAACAAAGTCTTTTAAATCAAATGAAAGTCAAACACATTCAAAAAAAGATTTTTAATTTAAATGAAAGTCGAACACATTCAAACAAAGCTATATAAATCAAATGAAAGTGAAATGCATTCTACAAAGCAAATTGAATTAAATGAAATTCAAACACATTCAAACAAAGCTATTTGAATCAAATGAAAGTCAAATACATTCTACTAAGCTAATTAAATCAAATGAAAGTCAAACACATTCAAAAAAAGCTTTTTAATTTAAATGAAAGTCAAACACATTCAAACAAAGCTATATAAATCAAATGAAAGTGAAATGCATTCTACAAAGCAAATTGATCTAAATGAAATTCAAACACATTCAAACAAAGCTATTTGAATCAAATGACAGTCAAACACATTCTACAAGCTAATTGAATCAATTGAAAGTCAAACACATTCAAACAAAGCTATTTGAATCAAATGAAAGTCAAATACATTCTACAAAGCTAATTGAATGAAATGAAAGTCAAACACATTCAAACAAAGCTATTTGAAGAAAATGAAAGTCAAATACATTCTACAAAGCAAATTGAATCAAATGAAAGTCAAACACAGTCAAACAAAGTTATTTGATTCAAATGAAAGTCAAACACATTCAAACAAAGATTTTGAATCAAATGAGAGTCAAATACATTCAACAAAGCTAATTGAATCAAATAAAAGTCAAACACATTCAAACAAAGCTAATTGAATCAAATGAAAGTCAAGCACATTCAAACAAAGCTATTTGAATCAAATGAAAGTCAAATACATTCTACTAAGCTAATTAAATCAAATGAAAGTCAAACACATTCAAAAAAAGCTTTTTAATTTAAATGAAAGTCAAACACATTCAAACAAAGCTATATAAATCAAATGAAAGTGAAATGCATTCTACAAAGCAAATTGATCTAAATGAAATTCAAACACATTCAAACAAAGCTATTTGAATCAAATGACAGTCAAACACATTCTACAAGCTAATTGAATCAATTGAAAGTCAAACACATTCAAACAAAGCTATTTGAAGAAAATGAAAGTCAAATACATTCTACAAAGCAAATTGAATCAAATGAAAGTCAAACACAGTCAAACAAAGTTATTTGATTCAAATGAAAGTCAAATACATTCTACAAACCTAATTGAATCAAATGAAAGTCAAACACAATCAAACAAAGCTATTTGAATCAAATGAGAGTCAAATAAATTTAAACAAAGCTAATTAAATCAAATAAAAGTAAAATACATTCTACAAAGCTAATTGAATCAAATGAAAGTCAAACACATTCAAACAAAGCCTTTTAAATCAAATGAAAGTCAAACACATTCCAAAAAAGCTTTTTAATTTAAATGAAAGTCAAACACATTCAAACAAAGCTATATAAATCAAATGAAAGTGAAATGCATTCTACAAAGCAAATTGATCTAAATGAAATTCAAACACATTCAAACAAAGCTATTTGAATCAAATGACAGTCAAACACATTCTACAAAGCTAATTGAATCAATTGAAAGTCAAACACATTCAAACAAAGCTATTTGAATCAAATGAAAGTCAAATACATTCTACAAAGCTAATTGAATCAAATGAAAGTCAAACACATTCAAACAAAGCTAATTGAATCAAATGAAAGTCAAACACATTCAAACAAAGCTATTTTAATTAAATGAATGTCAAATACATTCTACAAAGCTAATTGAATCAAATGAAAATCAAACGCATTCAAACAAAGCTATTTGAAGAAAATGAAAGTCAAATACATTCTACAAAGCAAATTGAATCAAATGAAAGTCAAACACAGTCAAAGAAAGTTATTTGATTAAAATTAAAGTCAAATACATTCTACAAAGCTAATTGAATCAAATGAAAGTCAAACACATTCAAACAAAGCTGTTTGAATCAAATGAGAGTCAAATAAATTCAATCAAAGCTAAATAAATAAAATAAAAGTAAAATACATTCTACAAAGCTAAATGAATCAAAAGAAAGTCAAACACATTCAAACAAAGTCTTTTAAATCAAATGAAAGTCAAACACATTCAAAAAAAGCTTTTTAATTTAAATGAAAGTCAAACACATTCAAACAAAGCTATATAAATCAAATGAAAGTGAAATGCATTCTACAAAGCAAATTGAATTAAATGAAATTCAAACACATTCAAACAAAGCTATTTGAATTAAGTGAAAGTCAAATACATTCTACTAAGCTAATTAAATCAAATGAAAGTCAAACACATTCAAACAAATCTATTTGAATCAAATGACAGTCAAATACGTTCAAACAAAGCTATATAAATCAAATGAAAGTGAAATGCATTCTACAAAGCAAATTGATCTAAATGAAATTCAAACACATTCAAACAAAGCTATTTGAATCAAATGACAGTCAAACACATTCTACAAGCTAATTGAATCAATTGAAAGTCAAACACATTCAAACAAAGCTATTTGAATCAAATGAAAGTCAAATACATTCTACAAAGCTAATTGAATCAAATGAAAGTCAAACACATTCAAACAAAGCTTTTTAATTTAAATGAAAGTCAAACACATTCAAACAAAGCTATATAAATCAAATGAAAGTGAAATGCATTCTACAAAGCAAATTGATCTAAATGAAATTCAAACACATTCAAACAAAGCTATTTGAATCAAATGACAGTCAAACACATTCTACAAGCTAATTGAATCAATTGAAAGTCAAACACATTCAAACAAAGCTATTTGAATCAAATGAAAGTCAAATACATTCTACAAAGCTAATTGAATCAAATGAAAGTCAAACACATTCAAAAAAAGCTTTTTAATTTAAATGAAAGTCAAACACATTCAAATAAAGCTATATAAATCAAATGAAAGTGAAATGCATTCTACAAAGCAAATTGATCTAAATGAAATTCAAACACATTCAAACAAAGCTATTTGAATCAAATGACAGTCAAACACATTCTACAAAGCTAATTGAATCAATTGAAAGTCAAACACATTCAAACAAAGCTATTTGAATCAAATGAAAGTCAAATACATTCTACAAAGCTAATTGAATCAAATGAAAGTCAAACACATTCAAACAAAGCTAATTGAATCAAATGAAAGTCAAACACATTCAAACAAAGCTATTTTAATTAAATGAATGCCAAATACATTCTACAAAGCTAATTGAATCAAATGAAAGTCAAACACAGTCAAACAAAGTTATTTGATTCAAATGAAAGTCAAATACATTCTACAAAGCTAATTGAATCAAATGAGAGTCTAATCATTCTACAAAGCTAATTGAATTAAATTAGAGTCAAACACATTCAAACAAAGCTAATTGAATCAAATGAAAGTCAAACACATTCAAACAAAGATTTTGAATCAAATGAAAGTCAAATACATTCTACAAATCTAATTGAATCAAATGAAAGTCAAACACATTCAAATAAAGCTATTTGAATCAAATGAAAGTCAAATACATTCTACAAAGCTAATTGAATCAAATGAAAGTCAAACACATTCAAACAAAGCTGTTTGAATCAAATGAGAGTCAAATAAATTCAATCAAAGCTAATTAAATAAATTAAAAGTAAAATACATTCTACAAAGCTAATTGAATCAAATGAAAGTCAAACACATTCAAACAAAGTCTTTTAAATCAAATAAAAGTCAAACACATTAAAAAAAAAAGCTTTTTAATTTAAATGAAAGTCAAACACATTCAAACAAAGCTATATAAATCAAATGAATGTGAAATGCATTCTACAAAGCAAATTGAATTAAATGAAATTCAAACACATTCAAACAAAGGTATTTGGATCAAATAAAAGTCAAATACATTCTACTAAGCTAATTGAATCAAATGACAGTCAAACACATTCAAACAAGGCTATTTGAATCAAATGACAGTCAAATACGTTCAAACAAAGCTATATTAATCAAATGAAAGTGAAATGCATTCTACAAAGCAAATTGATCTAAATGAAATTCAAACACATTCAAGCAAAGCTATTTGAATCAAATGACAGTCAAACACATTCTACAAAGCTAATTGAATCAATTGAAAGTCAAACACATTCAAACAAAGCTATTTGAATCAAATAAAAGTAAAATACATTCTACAAAGCTAATTGAATCAAATGAAAGTCAAACACATTAAAACAAAGCCTTTTAAATCAAATGAAAGTCAAACACATTCAAAAAAAGCTTTTTAATTTAAATGAAAGTCAAACACATTCAAACAAAGCTATATAAATCAAATGAAAGTGAAATGCATTCTACAAAGAAAATTGATCTAAATGAAATTCAAACACATTCTAACAAGGCTATTTGAATCAAATGACAGTCAAACACATTCTACAAAGCTAATTGAATCAATTGAAAGTCAAACACATTCAAACAAAGCTATTTGAATCAAATGAAAGTCAAATACATTCTACAAAGCTAATTGAATCAAATGAAAGTCAAACACATTCAAACAAAGCTAATTGAATCAAATGAAAGTCAAACACATTCAAACAAAGCTATTTTAATTAAATGAATGTCAAATACATTCTACAAAGCTAATTGAATCAAATGAAAGTCAAACACATTCAAACAAAGCTATTTTAATTAAATGAATGTCAAATACATTCTACAAAGCTAATTGAATCAAATGAAAATCAAACACATTCAAACAAAGCTATTTGAAGAAAATGAAAGTCAAATACATTCTACAAAGCAAATTGAATCAAATGAAAGTCAAACACATTCAAAGAAAGTTATTTGATTAAAATCAAAGTCAAATACATTCTACAAAGCTAATTGAATCAAATGAAAGTCAAACACATTCAAACAAAGCTGTTTGAATCAAATGAGAGTAAAATAAATTCAATCAAAGCTAAATAAATAAAATAAAAGTAAAATACATTCTACAAAGCTAATTGAATCAAAAGAAAGTCAAACACATTCAAACAAAGTCTTTTAAATCAAATGAAAGTCAAACACATTCAAAAAAAGCTTTTTAATTTAAATGAAAGTCAAACACATTCAAATAAAGCTTTTTAATTTAAATGAAAGTCAAACACATTCAAACAAAGCTATATAAATCAAATGAAAGTGAAATGCATTCTATAAAGCAAATTGATCTAAATGAAATTCAAACACATTCAAACAAAGCTATTTGAATCAAATGACAGTCAAACACATTCTACAAAGCTAATTGAATCAATTGAAAGTCAAACACATTCAAACAAAGATTTCAAAACAAATGAAAGTCAAATACATTCTACAAAGCTATTTGAATCAAATGAAAGTCAAACACATTCAAACAAAGCTGTTTGAATCAAATGAGAGTCAAATAAATTTAAACAAAGCTAATTAAATCAAATAAAAGTAAAATACATTCTACAAAGCTAATTGAATCAAATGAAAGTCAAACACATTCAAACAAAGCCTTTTAAATCAAATGAAAGTCAAACACATTCAAAAAAAGCTTTTTAATTTAAATGAAAGTCAAACACATTCAAACAAAGCTATATAAATCAAATGAAAGTGAAATGCATTCTATAAAGCAAATTGATCTAAATGAAATTCAAACACATTCAAACAAAGCTATTTGAATCAAATGACAGTCAAACACATTCTACAAAGCTAATTGAATCAATTGAAAGTCAAACACATTCAAACAAAGCTATTTGAATCAAATGAAAGTCAAATACATTCTACAAAGCTAATTGAATCAAATGAAAGTCAAACACATTCAAACAAAGCTAATTGAATCAAATGAAAGTCAAACACATTCAAACAAAGCTATTTTAATTAAATGAATGTCAAATACATTCTACAAAGCTAATGGAATCAAATGAAAGTCAAACACATTCAAATATAAAGCTATTTGAATTCAAATGAAAGTCAAATTACATTCTACAAAAGCTAATTGAATCAAATTAAATTCAAACACATTCAAACAAAGCTATTTGAATCAAAGGAGAGTCAAATAAATTCAAACAAAGCTATCTAAATCAAATAACAGTAAAATACATTCTACAAAGCTAATTGAATCAAATGAAAGTCAAACACATTCAAACAAAGCCTTTTAAATCAAATGAAAGTCAAACACATTCAAAAATAGCTTTTTAATTTATATGAAAGTCAAACACATTCAAACAAAGCTATATAAATCAAATGAAAGTGAAATGCATTCTACAAAGCAAATTGATCTAAATGAAATTCAAACACATTCAAACAAAGCTATTTGAATCAAATGACAGTCAAACACATTCTACAAAGCTAATTGAATCAATTGAAAGTCAAACACATTCAAAACAAAGATTTCAAAACAAATAAAAGTCAAATACATTCTACAAAGCTATTTGAATCAAATGAAAGTCAAACACATTCAAATAAAGCTAATTGAATCAAATGAAAGTCAAACACATTCAAACAAAGCTATTTTATTAAATGAATGTCAAATACATTCAACCAAAGCTAATTGAATCAAATGAAAGTCAAACACATTCAAACAAAGATTTTGAATCAAATGAAATTCAAATACATTCTACAAAGCTAATTGAATCAAATGAAAGTTAAACACATTCAAATAAAGCTATTTGAATCAAATGAAAGTCAAATACATTATACAAAGCTAATTGAATCAAATGAAAGTCAAACACATTCAAACAAAGCTATATGAATCAAATGAGAGTCAAATAAATTCAAACAAAGCTAATTAAATCAAATAAAAGTAAAAATACATTCTACAAAGCTAATTGAATCAAATGAAAGTCAAACACATTCAAACAAAGCCTTTTAAATCAAATGAAAGTCAAACACATTCAAAAAAAGCTTTTTTAATTTAAATGAAAGTCAAACACATTCAAACAAAGCTATATAAATCAAATGAAAGTGAAATGCATTCTACAAAGCAAATTGAATTAAAGAAATTCAAACACATTCAAACAAAGCTATTTGAATTAAATGAAAGTCAAATACATTCTACTAAGCTAATTAAATCAAATGAAAGTCAAACAAATTCAAACAAATCTATTTGAATCAAATGACAGTCAAATACGTTCAAACAAAGCTATATAAATCAAATGAAAGTGAAATGCATTCTACAAAGCAAATTGATCTAAATGAAATTCAAACACATTCAAACAAAGCTATTTGAATCAAATGACAGTCAAACACATTCTACAAGCTAATTGAATCAATTGAAAGTCAAACACATTCAAACAAAGCTATTTGAATAAAATGAAAGTCAAATACATTCGACAAAGCAAATTGAAACAAATGAAAGTCAAACACAGTCAAACAAAGTTATTTGATTCAAATGAAAGTCAAATACATTCTACAAAGCTAATTGAATCAAATGAGAGTCAAATACATTAAAACAAAGCTAATTAAATCAAATAAAAGTCTAATACATTCTACAAAGCTAATTGAATTAAATTAGAGTCAAACACATTCAAACAAAGCTAATTGAATCAAATGAAAGTCAAACACATTCAAACAAAGATTTTGAATCAAATGAAAGTCAAATACATTCTACAAAGCTAATTGAATCAAATGAAAGTCAAACACATTCAAATAAAGCTATTTGAATCAAATGAAAGTCAAATACATTCTACAAAGCTAATTGAATCAAATGAAAGTCAAACACATTCAAACAAAGCTATTTGAATCAAAGGAGAGTCAAATAAATTCAAACAAAGCTATCTAAATCAAATAACAGTAAAATACATTCTACAAAGCTAATTGAATCAAATGAAAGTCAAACACATTCAAACAAAGCTATTTGAATCAAATGAGAGTCAAATAAATTCAAACAAAGCTAATTAAATGAAAAAAAAGTAAAATACATTCTACAAAGCTATTTGAATCAAATGAAAGTCAAACACATTCAAACAAAGCCTTTTAAATCAAATGAAAGTCAAACACATTCAAAAAAAGCTTTTTAATTTAAATGAAAGTCAAACAAATTCAAACAAAGCTATATAAATCAAATGAAAGTGAAATGCATTCTACAAAGCAAATTGATCTAAATGAAATTCAAACACATTCAAACAAAGCTATTTGAATCAAATGACAGTCAAACACATTCTACAAAGCTAATTGAATCAATTGAAAGTCAAACACATTCAAACAAAGCTATTTGAATCAAATGAAAGTCAAATACATTCTACAAAGCTAATTGAAAATGAAAGTCAAACACATTCAAACAAAGCTAATTGAATCAAATGAAAGTCAAACACATTCAAACAAAGCTATTTTAATTAAATGAATGTCAAACACAGTCAAACAAAGTTATTTGATTCAAATGAAAGTCAAATACATTCTACAAAGCTAATTGAATCAAATGAAAGTCAAACATATTCAAACAAAGCTAATTAAATCAAATAAAAGTCAAATACATTCTACTAAGCTAATCGAATCAAATGGAAGTCAAACACATTCAAACAAAGCTGTTTGAATCAAATGAGAGTCAAATACGTTCAAACAAAGCTATTTTAATTAAATGAATTTAAAATACATTCTACAAAGCTAATTGAATCAAATGAAAGTCAAACACATTCAAACAAAGCTATTTGAAGAAAATGAAAGTCAAATACATTCTACAAAGCAAATTGAATCAAATGAAAGTCAAACACAGTCAAACAAAGTTATTTGACTCAAATGAAAGTCAAATACATTCTACAAAGCTAATTGAATCAAATGAAAGTCAAACACATTCAAACAAAGCTAATTAAATCAAATAAAAGTCAAATACATTCTACAAAGCTAATTGAATCATATAAAAGTCAAACACATTCAAACAAAGCTAATTGAAACAAATGGAAGTCAAATACATTCTACAAAGCTAATTGAATTAAATTAAAGTCAAACACATTCAAAAATAAGCTAATTGAATTTAATGAAAGTCAAACACATTCAAACAAAGCTTTCGAATCAAGTGAAAGTCAAATACATTCTACAAAGCTAATTGAATCAAATGAAAGTCAAACACATTCAAACAAAGCTATTTGAATCAAATGAGAGTCAAATAAATTCAAACAAAGCTAATTAAATCAAATAAAAGTAAAATACATTCTACAAAGCTAATTGAATCAAATGAAAGTCAAACACATTCAAACAAAGCCTTTTAAATCAAATGAAAGTCAAACACATTCAAAAAAAGCTTTTTAATTTAAATGAAAGTCAAACACATTCAAACAAAGCTATATAAATCAAATGAAAGTGAAATGCATTCTACAAAGAAAATTGATCTAAATGAAATTCAAACACATTCAAACAAAGCTATTTGAATCAAATAACAGTCAAACACATTTTACAAAGCTAATTGAATCAATTGAAAGTCAAACACATTCAAACAAAGCTATTTGAATCAAATGAAAGTCAAATACATTCTACAAAGCTAATTGAATCCAATGAAAGTCAAACACATTCAAACAAAGCTAATTGAATCAAATGAAAGTCAAACACATTCAAACAAAGCTATTTTTATTAAATTAATGTCAAATACATTCTACAAAGCTAATTGAATCAAATGAAAGTCAAACACATTCAAACAAAGCTATTTGAAGAAAATGAAAGTCAAATACATTCGACAAAGCAAATTGAATCAAATGAAAGTCAAAACACAGTCAAACAAAGTTATTTGATTCAAATGAAAGTCAAATACATTCTACAAAGCTAATTAAATCAAATGAAAGTCAAACACATTCAAACAAAGCTGTTTGAATCAAATGAGAGTCAAATAAATTCAATCAAAGCTAATTAAATAAAATAAAAGTAAAATTCATTCTACAAAGCTAATTGAATCAAATGAAAGTCAAACACATTCAAACAAAGTCTTTTAAAATCAAATGAAAGTCAAACAAATTTCAAAAAAAGCTTTTTTAATTTTAAATGAAAGTCAAACACATTCAAACAAAGCTATATAAATCAAATGAATGTGAAATGCATTCTACAAAGCAAATTGAATTAAATGAAATTCAAACACATTCAAACAAAGGTATTTGAATCAAATGAAAGTCAAATACATTCTACTAAGCTAATTGAATCAAATGAAAGTCAAACACATTCAAACAAAGCTATTTGAATCAAATGACAGTCAAATACGTTCAAACAAAGCTATATAAAATCAAATGAAAGTGAAATGCATTCTACAAAGCAAAATTGATCTAAATGAAATTCAAACACATTCAAACAAAGCTATTTGAATCAAATGACAGTCAAACACATTCTACAAAGCTAATTGAATCAATTGAAAGTCAAACACATTCAAACAAAGCTATTTGAATCAAATGAAAGTCAAATACATTCTACAGAAGCTAATTGAATCAAATGAAAGTCAAACACATTCAAACAAAGCTATTTGAATCAAATGAGAGTCAAATAAATTCAAACAAAGCTAATTAAATCAAATAAAAGTAAAATACATTCTACAAAGCTAATTGAATCAAATGAAAGTCAAACACATTCAAACAAAGCCTTTTAAATAAAATGAAAGTCAAACACATTCAAAAAAAGCTTTTTAATTTAAATGAAAAGTCAAACACATTCAAACAAAGCTATATAAATCAAATGAAAGTGAAATGCATTCTACAAAGAAATTGATCTAAATGAAATTCAAACACATTCAAACAAAGCTATTTGAATCAAATGACAGTCAAACACATTTTACAAAGCTAATTGAATCAATTGAAAGTCAAACACATTCAAACAAAGCTATTTGAATCAAATGAAAGTCAAATACATTCTACAAAGCTAATTGAATCAAATGAAAGTCAAACACATTCAAAACAAAGCTAATTGAATCAATTGAAAGTCAAACACATTCAAACAAAGCTATTTAATTAAATGAATGTCAAACACAGTTAAAAAAGTCATTTGATTCAAATGAAAGTCAAATACATTCTACAAAGCTAATTGAATCAAATGAAAGTCAAACACATTCAAACAAAGCTATTTAAATAAAAAAAAAGTCAAATACATTCTACAAAGCTAATTGAATCATATAAAAGTTAAAACATTCAAAAAATTCTAATTGAATCAAATGAAGTCAAACATTCAAACAAAGCTGTTTGAATCAAATGAGAGTCAAATACGTTCAAACAAAGCTATTTTAATTAAATGAATGTCAAATACATTCTACAAAGCTAATTGAATCAAATGAAAGTCAAACACATTCAAACAAAGCTATTTGAAGAAAATGAAAGTCAAATACATTCTACAAAGCAAATTGAATCAAATGAAAGTCAAACACAGTCAAACAAAGTTATTTGATTCAAATGAAAGTCAAATACATTCTACAAAGCTAATTGAATCAAATGAAAGTCAAACACATTTCAAACAAAGCTAATTAAATCAAATAAAGTCAAATACATTCTACAAAAGCTACTTTGAATCATATAAAAGTCAAACACATTCAAACAAAGCTAATTGAATCAAAATGAAGTCAAATACATTCTACAAAGCTAATTGAATTAAATTTAAAGTCAAACACATTTAAAATAAGCTAATTGAATTTAATGAAAGTCAAACACATTCAAACAAAGCTTTCGAATCAAGTGAAAGTCAAATACATTCTACAAAGCTAATTGAATCAAATGAAAGTCAAACACATTCAAACAAAGCTATTTAAATCAAATGAAAATCAAATACATTCTACTAAAGCTAATTGAATCAAATGAAAGTCAAACACATTCAACAAAGCTATTTGAATCAAATGAAAGTCAAACACATTCAAACAAAGCTATTTGAAGAAAATGAAAGTCAAACACATTCTACAAAGCTAATTGAATCAAATGAAAGTCAAACACATTCAAACAAAGCTATTTGAAGAAAATGAAAGTCAAATACATTCTACAAAGCAAATTGAATCAAATGAAAGTCAAACACAGTCAAACAAAGTTATTTGATTCAAATGAAAGTCAAATACATTCTACAAAGCTAATTGAATCAAATGAAATTCAAACACATTCAAATAAAGCTAATTAAATCAAATAAAAGTCAAATACATTCTACAAAGCTAGTTGAATCAAATGAAAGTCAAACACATTCAAACAAAGCTGTTTGAATCAAATGAGAGTCAAATAAATTCAACAAAGCTAATTAAATAAAATAAAAGTAAAATACATTCTACAAAGCTAATTGAATCAAATGAAAGTCAAACACATTCAAACAAAGCCTTTTAAATCAATTGAAAGTCAAAACACATTCAAAAAAAGCTTTTTAATTTAAATGAAAGTCAAAACACATTCAAACAAAGCTAATATAAATCAAATGAAAGTTGAAATGCATTCTACAAAGCAAATTGAATTAAATGAAATTCAAACACCTTCAAACAAAGCTATTTGAATCAAATGACAGTAAAATACATTCTACAAAGCTAATTAATTAAATGAAAGTCAAACACATTCAAACAAGCTAATTGAATCAAATGATAGTCAAAATACGTTCTACAAAGCTAATTGTATCAAATGAAAGTCAAACACATTCAAACAAAGCTATTTGAATAAAATGAAAGTCAAACACATTCAAACAAAGCTATTTTAATTAAATGAAATGTCAAATACATTCTACAAAGCTAATTGAATCAAAAGAAAAGTCAAACACATTCAAACAAAGCTATTTGAAGAAAATGAAAGTCAAATACATTCTACAAAGCAAATTGAATCAAATGAAAGTCAAACAAAGTTATTTGATTCAAATGAAAGTCAAATACATTCTACAAAGCTAATTGAATCAAATGAAAGTCAAACACATTCAAACAAAGCCTTTTAAATCAAATGAAAGTCAAACACATTCAAAAAAAAGCTTTTTAATTTAAATGAAAGTCAAACACATTCAAACAAAGCTATATAAATCAAATGAAAGTGAAATGCATTCTACAAAGCAAATTGATTTAAATGAAATTCAAACACATTCAAACAAAGCTATTTGAATCAAATGACAGTCAAACACATTCTACAAAGCTAATTGAATCAATTGAAAGTCAAACACATTTAAACAAAGCTATTTGAATCAAATGAAAGTCAAATACATTCTACCAAAGCTAATTGAATCAAATGAAAGTCAAACACATTCAAACAAAGCTAATTGAATCAAATGAGAGTCAAACACATTCAAACAAAGCTATTTTAATTAAATGAATGTCAAATACATTCTACAAAGCTAATTGAATCAAATGAAAGTCAAACACATTCAAACAAAGCTATTTGAAGAAAATGAAAGTCAAATACATTCTACAAAGCAAATTGAATCAAATGAAAGTCAAACACAATCAAAGAAAGTTATTTGATTAAAATCAAAGTCAAATACATTCTACAAAGCTAATTGAATCAAATGAAAGTCAAACACATTCAAACAAAGCTGTTTGAATCAAATGAGAGTCAAATAAATTCAATCAAAGCTAATTAAATAAAATAAAAGTAAAATACATTCTACAAAGCTAATTGAATCAAAAGAAAGTCAAACACATTCAAAACAAAGGCTTTTAAATCAATGAAAGTCAAACACATTCAAAAAAAGCTTTTTCATTTAAATGAAAGTCAAACACATTCAAACAAAGCTATATAAATCAAATGAAAGTGAAATGCATTCTACAAAGCAAATTGAATTAAATGAAATTCAAACACATTCAAACAAAGCTATTTGAATCAAATGAAAGTCAAATACATTTCTACTAAGCTAATTGAATCAAATGAAAGTCAAACACATTCAAACAAAGCTATTTGAATCAAATGACAGTCAAATACGTTCAAACAAAGCTATATAAATCAAATCAAAGTGAAATGCATTCTACAAAGCAAATTGATCTAAATGAAATTCAAACAAATTCAAACAAAGCTATTTGAATCAAATGAAAGTCAAATACATTCTACAAAGCTAATTGAATCAAATGACAAACAAACACATTCTACAAAGCTAATTGAATCAATTGAAAGTCAAACACATTCAAACAAAGCTATTTGAATCAAATGAAAGTCAAATACATTCTACAAAGCTAATTGAATCAAATGAAAGTCAAATACATTCAAACAAAGCTATTTGAAGAAAATGAAAGTCAAATACATTCTACAAAGCAAATTGAAATCAAATGAAAGTCAAACACAGTCAAACAAAGTTATTTGATTCAAATGAAAGTCAAATACATTCTACAAAGCTAATTAAATCAAATGAAAGTCAAACACTTTCAAACAAAGCTAATGAAATCAAATAAAAGTCAAATATATTCTACAAAGCTAATTGAATCATATAAAAGTCAAACACATTTAAACAAAGCTAATTGAATCAAATGGAAGTCAAATACATTCTACAAAGCTAATTGAATTAAATTAAAGTCAAACACATTTAAAATAAGCTAATTGAACTAAATGAAAGTCAAAACACATTCAAACAAAGCTTTCGAATCAAGTGAAAGTCAAATATATTCTACAAAGCTAATTGAATCAGATGAAAGTCAAACACATTCAAACAAAGCTATTTTGAATCAAATGACAGTCAAATACGTTCTACAAAGCTAATTGTATCAAATGAAAGTCAAACACATTCAAACAAAGCTATTTTGAATAAAATGAAAATGAAATGCATTCTACAAAGCTAATTGAATCAAATGAAAGTTGAAACACATTCAAACAAAGCTATTTGAATCAAATGAGAGTCAAATACATTCAAACAAAGCTAATTAAATCAAATAAAAGTCAAATACATTCTACAAAGCTAATTGAATCATATAAAAGTCAAACACATTCAAACAAAGCTAATTGAATCAAATGGAAGTCAAGTACATTCTACAAAGCTAATTGAATTAAATTAAAGTCAAACACATTCAAATAAGGTAATTGAATTTAATGAAAGTCAAACACATTCAAACAAAGCTTTCGAATCAAGTGAAAGTTAAATACATTCTACAAAGCTAATTGAATCAAATGAAAGTCAAACACATTCAAACAAAGCTATTTGAATCAAATGAAAGTCAAATACATTCTACTAAGCTAATTGAATCAAATGAAAGTCAAACACATTCAAACAAAGCTATTTGAATCAAATGAAAGTCAAACACATTCAAACAAAGCTATTTGAAGAAAATGAAAGTCAAACACATTCTACAAAGTAATTGAATCAAATGAAAGTCAAACACATTCAAACAAAGCTATTTGAAGAAAATGAAAGTCAAATACATTCTACAAAGCAAATTGAATCAAATGAAAGTCAAACACAGTCAAACAAAGTTATTTGATTCAAATGAAAGTCAAATACATTCTACAAAGCTAATTGAATGAAATGAAAGTCAAACACATTCAAACAAAGCTAATTAAATCAAATAAAAGTCAAATACATTCTACAAAGCTAATTGAATCAAAAGAAAGTCAAACACATTCAAACAAAGTTGTTTGAATCAAATGAGAGTCAAATAAATGCAAACAAAGCTAATTAAATAAAATAAAATTTAAAATACATTCTACAAAGCTAATTGAATCAAATGAAAGTCAAACACATTCAAACAAAGTCTTTTAAATCAAATAAAAGTCAAACACATTCAAAAAAAAGCTTTTTAATTTAAATGAAAGTCAAACACATTCAAACAAAGCTATATAAATCAAATGAAAGTGAAATGCATTCTACAAAGCAAATTGAATTAAATGAAATTCAAACACATTCAAACAAAGCTATTTGAATCAAATGACAGTAAAATACATTCTACAAAGCTAATTGAATCAAATGAAAGTCAAACACATTCAAACAAAGCAATTTGAATCAAATGATCGTCAAATACGTTCTACAAAGCTAATTGTATCAAATGAAAGTCAAACACATTCAAACAAAGCTATTTGAATAAAATGAAAGTGAAATGCATTCTACAAAGCTAATTGAATCAAATGAAAGTGAAACACATTCAAACAAAGCTAATTGAATTAAATGGAAGTCAAATACATTCTACAAAGCTAATTGAAATAAATTAAAGTCAAACACATTCAAAATAAGCTAATTGAATTTAATGAAAGTCAAACACATTCAAACAAAGCTTTCAAATCAAGTGAAAGTCAAATACATTCTACAAAGCTAATTGAATCAAATGAAAGTCAAACACATTCAAACAAAGCTATTTGAATCAAATGAAGGTCAAATTCATTCTACTAAGCTAATTGAATCAAATGAAAGTCAAACACATTCAAACAAAGCTATTTGAATCAAATGACAGTCAAATACGTTCAAACAAAGCTATTTTAATTAAATGAATGTCAAATACATTCTACAAAGCTAATTGAATCAAATGAAAGTCAAACACATTCAAACAAAGCTATTTCAAGAAAATGAAAGTCAAATACATTCTACAAAGCAAATTGAATCAAATGAAAGTCAAACACAGTCAAACAAAGTTATTTGATTCAAATGAAAGTCAAATTCATTCTACAAAGCTAATTGAATCAAATGAAAGTCAAACACATTCAAACAAAGCTAATTAAATCAAATAAAAGTCAAATACATTCTACAAAGCTAATTGAATCATATAAAAGTCAAACACATTCAAACAAAGCTAATTGAATCAAATGGAAGTCAAATACATTCTACAAAGCTAATTGAATTAAATTAAAGTCAAACATATTCAAAATAAGCTAATTGAATTTAATGAAAAGTCAAACACATTCAAACAAAGCTTTTGAATCAAGTGAAAGTCAAATACATTCTACAAAGCTAATTGAATCAAATGAAAGTCAAACACATTCAAACAAAGCTATTTGAATAAAATGAAAGTCAAATACATTCTACTAAGCTAATTGAATCAAATGAAAGTCAAACACATTCAAACAAAGCTATTTGAATAAAATGAAAGTCAAACACATTCAAAACAAAGCTATTTGAAGAAAATGAAAGTCAAACACATTCTACAAAGCTAATTGAATCAAATGAAAGTCAAAACACATTCAAACAAAGCTATTTGAAGAAAATGAAAGTCAAATACATTCTACAAAGCAAATTGAATCAAATGAAAGTCAAACACAGTCAAACAAAGTTATTTGATTCAAATGAAAGTCAAATACATTCTACAAAGCTAATTGAATCAAATGAAAGTCAAAACACATTCAAACAAAGCTAATTAAATCAAATAAAAGTCAAATACATTCTACAAAGCTAATTGAATCAAATGGAAGTCAAACACATTCAAACAAAGCTGTTTGAATCAAATGAGAGTCAAATACGTTCAAACAAAGCTATTTTAATTATATGAATGTAAAATACATTCTACAAAGCTAATTGAATCAAATGAAAGTCAAACACATTCAAACAAAGCTATTTCAAGAAAATGAAAGTCAAATACATTCTACAAAGCAAATTGAATCAAATGAAAGTCAAACACAGTCAAACAAAGTTATTTGATTCAAATGAAAGTCAAAATTCATTCTACAAAGCTAATTGAATCAAATGAAAGTCAAACACATTCAAACAAAGCTAATTAAATCAAATAAAAAGTCAAATACATTCTACAAAGCTAATTGAATCATATAAAAGTCAAACACATTCAAACAAAGCTAATTGAATCAAATGGAAGTCAAATACATTCTACAAAGCTAATTGAATTAAATTAAAGTCAAACATATTCAAAATAAGCTAATTGAATTTAATGAAAGTCAAACACATTCAAACAAAGCTTTTGAATCAAGTGAAAGTCAAATACATTCTACAAAGCTAATTGAATCAAATGAAAGTCAAACACATTCAAACAAAGCTATTTGAATAAAATGAAAGTCAAATACATTCTACTAAGCTAATTGAATCAAATGAAAGTCAAACACATTCAAACAAAGCTATTTGAATAAAATGAAAGTCAAACACATTCAAACAAAGCTATTTGAAGAAAATGAAAGTCAAACACATTCTACAAAGCTAATTGAATCAAATGAAAGTCAAACACATTCAAACAAAGCTATTTGAAGAAAATGAAAGTCAAATACATTCTACAAAGCAAATTGAATCAAATGAAAGTCAAACACAGTCAAACAAAGTTATTTGATTCAAATGAAAGTCAAATACATTCTACAAAGCTAATTGAATCAAATGAAAGTCAAACACATTCAAACAAAGCTAATTAAATCAAATAAAAGTCAAATACATTCTACAAAGCTAATTGAATCAAATGGAAGTCAAACACATTCAAACAAAAGCTGTTTGAATCAAATGAGAGTCAAAATACGTTCAAACAAAGCTATTTTAATTATATGAATGTAAAATACATTCTACAAAGCTAATTGAATCAGGTGAAAGTCAAACACATTCAAACAAAGTGTTTTAAATCAAATGAAAGTCAAACACATTCAAAAAAAAGCTTTTTAATTTAAATGAAAGTCAAACACATTCAAACAAAGCTATTTGAATAAAATGAAAGTGAAATGCATTCTACAAAGCTAATTGAATCAAATGAAAGTGAAACACATTCAAACAAAGCTATTTGAATCAAATGAGAATCAAATACATTCAAACAAAGCTAATTAAATCAAATAAGAGTCAAATACATTCTACAAAGCTAATTGAATCATATAAAAGTCAAACACATTCAAACAAAGCTAATTGAATTAAATGGAAGTCAAATACATTCTACAAAGCTAATTGAATTAAATTAAAGTCAAACACATTCAAAATAAGCTAATTGAATTTAATGAAAGTCAAACACATTCAAACAAAGCTTTCGAATCAAGTGAAAGTCAAATACATTCTACAAAGCTAATTGAATCAAATGAAAGTCAAACACATTCAAACAAAGCTATTTGAATCAAATGAAAGTCAAATACATTCTACTAAGCAAATTGAATCAAATGAAAGTCAAACACATTCAAACAAAACTATTTGAATCAAATGACAGTCAAATAAATTCTACAAAGCTAATTGTATCAAATGAAAGTCAAACACATTCAAACAAAGCTATTTGAATAAAATGAAAGTGAAATGCATTCTACAAAGCTAATTGAATCAAATGAAAGTGAAACACATTCAAACAAAGCTATATAAATCAAATGAAAGTGAAATGCATTCTACAAAGCAAATTGAATTAAATGAAATTCAAACACATTCAAACAAAGCTATTTGAATCAAATGACAGTAAAATACATTCTACAAAGCTAATTGAATCAAATGAAAGTCAAACACATTCAAACAAAGCTATTTGAATCAAATGGTAGTAAAAATACGTTCTACAAAGCTAATTGTATCAAATGAAAGTCAAACACATTCAAACAAAGCTATTTTGAATAAAATGAAAGTGAAATGCATTCTACAAAGCTAATTGAATCAAATGAAAGTGAACACATTCAAACAAAGCTATTTGAATCAAATGAGAATCAAATACATTCAAACAAAGCTAATTAAATCAAATAAGAGTCAAATACATTCTACAAAGCTAATTGAATCATATAAAAGTCAAACACATTCAAACAAAGCTAATTGAATTAAATGGAAGTCAAATACATTCTACAAAGCTAATTGAATTAAATTAAAGTCAAACACATTCAAAATAAGCTAATTGAATTTAATGAAAGTCAAACACATTCAAACAAAGCTTTCGAATCAAGTGAAAGTCAAATACATTCTACAAAGCTAATTGAATCAAATGAAAGTCAAACACATTCAAACAAAGCTATTTGAATCAAATGAAAGTCAAATACATTCTACTAAGCTAATTGAATCAAATGAAAGTCAAACACATTCAAACAAAACTATTTGAATCAAATGACAGTCAAATAAATTCTACAAAGCTAATTGTTTCAAATGAAAGTCAAACACATTCAAACAAAGCTATTTGAATAAATGAAAGTGAAATGCATTCTACAAAGCTAATTGAATCAAATGAAAGTGAAACACATTCAAACAAAGCTATTTGAATCAAATGAGAGTCAAATACATTGAAACAAAGCTAATTAAATCAAATAAAAGTCAAATACATTCTACAAAGCTAATTGAATCAAATGAAAGTCAAACACATTGAAACAAAGCTAATTATTTCAAATGAAAGTCAAACACATTCAAACAAAGCTATTGAATCAAATGAAAGTCAAATACATTCTACAAGCTAATTGAATCAAATGAAAGTCAAACACATTCAAACAAAGCTAATTGTTTCAAATGAAAGTCAAACACATTCAAACAAAGCTATTTTAATTAAATGAAATTCAAATACATTCTAGAAAGCTATTTGAAGAAAATGAAAGTCAAACACATTCAAACAAAGCTATTTGAAGAAAATGAAAGTCAAATACATTCTACAAAGCAAATTGAAACAAATGAAAGTCAAACACAGTCAAACAAAGTTATTTGACTCAAATGAAAGTCAAATACATTCTAGAAAGCTAAATGAATCAAATGAAAGTCAAACACATTCAAACAAAGATTTTGAATCAAATGAAAGTCAAATACATTCTACAAAGCTAATTGAATCAAATGAAAGTCAAACACATTCAAATAAGCTATATGAATCAAATGAAAGTCAAATACATTCTACTAATTGAATCAAATGAAAGTCAAACACATTCAAACAAAGCTATTTGAATCAAAGGAGAGTCAAATAAATTCAAACAAAGCTAATTAAATCAAATAAAAGTAAAAATACATTCTACAAAGCTAATTGAATCAAATGAAAGTCAAACACATTCAAACAAAGCCTTTTAAATCAAATGAAAGTCAAACACATTCAAAAAAAAGCTTTTTAATTTAAATGAAAGTCAAACATATTCAAACAAAGCTATGAAAATCAAATGAAAGTGAAATGCATTCTACAAAGCAAATGTATCTAAATGAAATTCAAACACATTCAAACAAAGATATTTGAATCAAATGACAGTCAAACACATTCTACAAAGCTAATTGAATCAATTGAAAGTCAAACACATTCAAACAAAGCTATTTGAATCAAAAGAAAGTCAAATACATTCTACAAAGCTAATTGAATCAAATGAAAGTCAAACACATTCAAACAAAGCTAATTGAATCAAATGAATGTCAAACACATTCAAACAAAGCTATTTTAATTAAATGAATGTCAAATACATTCTACAAAGCTAATTGAATCAAATGAAAGTCAAACACATTCAAACAAAGCTATTTGAAGAAAATGAAAGTCAAATACATTCTACAAAGCAAATTGAAACAAATGAAAGTCAAACACAGTCAAACAAAGTTATTTGACTCAAATGAAAGTCAAATACATTCTAGAAAGCTAATTGAATCAAATGAAAGTCAAACACATTCAAACAAAGATTTTGAATCAAATGAAAGTCAAATACATTCTACAAAGCTAATTGAATCAAATGAAAGTCAAACACATTCAAAAAGCTATATGAATCAAATGAAAGTCAAATACATTCTATAAAGCTAATTGAATCAAATGAAAGTCAAACACATTCAAACAAAGCTATTTGAATCAAAGGAGAGTCAAATAAATTCAAACAAAGCTAATTAAATCAAATAAAAGTAAAAATACATTCTACAAAGCTAATTGAATCAAATAAAGTCAAACACATTCAAACAAAGCCTTTTAAATCAAATGAAAGTCAAACACATTCAAAAAAGCTTTTTAATTTAAATGAAAGTCAAACACATTCAAACAAAGCTATGAAAATCAAATGAAAGTGAAATGCATTCTACAAAGCAAATGTATCTAAATGAAATTCAAACACATTCAAACAAAGCTATTTGAATCAAATGAAAGTCAAATACATTCTACAAAGCTAATTGAATCAAATGAAAGTCAAACACATTCAAACAAAGCTAATTGTTTCAAATGAAAGTCAAACACATTCAAACAAGCTATTTTAATTAAATGAAATTCAAATACATTCTACAAAGCTAATTGAATCAAATGGAAGTCAAACACATTCAAACAAAGCTGTTTGAATCAAATGAGAGTCAAATACGTTCAAACAAAGCTATTTTAATTATATGAATGTAAAATACATTCTACAAAGCTAATTGAATCAGGTGAAAGTCAAACACATTCAAACAAAGTGTTTTAAATCAAATGAAAGTCAAACACATTCAAAAAAAGCTTTTTAATTTAAATGAAAGTCAAA